>NC_136623.1:23361594-23406594 GCF_933228915.1 Telmatherina bonti
CCTCCAGCGCTGCAGTCCTGCAGGTGTTGGGAGTTTCCCTGCTGCAACACATCTGACTCAAGTCAATGGGTAATGGGTAAACTTGTGCAGATTGCTAATTACTCTGCAAGCTCTGGACAATTCTGCTATTTTAATCTGCTGTGTGTCAGGTGTGTTGCAGCAGGGAAACTCCTAACATTTGCAGGATTGCAGCTCTTGAGAACCAGAGTTGTTCTAAATGCTTTTCTCTATCACTTTCTAAATTTTATAGCAGTGTGCTAAACCTACGTTTCCATGTTTACATATATTTCTGTTTTAGCCCTTAACTGTTTTCCTTTTTTTTTTATTTTATTCAGACTTTAAACAGTTTGTGGTACCTGAATGCTGCATGACTTACACTGTGTGGCCCATGAACTGTCTGTAGCATAAAACACTCTTATCAAACCTCACAAGACTTTTCAGGCAGGAAACACCTCTTACATTGTGGTGACATGAAGCCTTTGGAATTATAAGCTCTTGCAGATCCATTGTTTTTAACGATACATTTACTGGGAAAATTGGGAGTTTTATGTAATTTTTTTGGTGTTCTAGTTTCGTTTGGTGGTGAAGACGTCTCTAAAGTTGCTGCTGGTTTTTGTTGAATACATCGAAAGTAATGCTGCATTGCTCATCAAGGCTGTGAAGACTGTGGACACCAAAACAGGTAAGAACTCTAAAATATGAGAAGAATCTTGTTAGAATTATTTGGATAGATTGAAATAGGGGCAAAAAATTTAGTAGAAACAGAAAAGGTTTATATAGTAATGTGTGCATACAGAGGAATTTAACTGTAGCAGCCTGATGCTAGTTGTCGACCTATTAAAGTAGGATTTCTTTCATCCAAAATAAACTGTATATGTATGTAAAGTTTTAATGACTAATTTTCTTTGTATCCCAGTGACATCAGTGTTCAGTCACAAAATTATACATGTCACACACTATATATACAGACCCTGCAGGATTTGTCTTCATATCAGTTTTAATTATCTGCTGTTCAGTACAACCCAAGCAGTGAAATGTAGAGTGTGATTGGATCAGTTTTCCTGAGCCGCTCCGTAGCCATGCATAGATCACGCCTTATTGAGAAAAGCTAGAACTCCTGCCTGCAGAAGGCTTTAGTTACCTGCCAGTCTAAATGCTCCACATTGTGCTGTGGCATATAACAGGGGGCAGGACATCTGCGTGGAGGGGTCAGGTATCCCTCTGTCTTAGCTCAGTCTTATCCCATCGCTTCAGTGATTACGTAAGACTAAACATGATCCCCAGTCTCCTGATGAAATGCATTTGAACTCTGTCTGAGGCAGTGAGGTGTTCCTTTCCTTTTGGAGATAAAGGCATCATTGCATGGTTTCTCTTCTGCTGCTTTTCAAGAGGACTGCTGGGACTGCAGCTCTCCTTCTGGAGATTACTTTACAATAAGACTTTTATTTCTACACACAGACTTTTATTTTTTGTGATAAGATGAGCGCATGCATTGGTATAGATTTTGTTCATATGTAGGTCTACGATGACTATAAATACGAGCTTTTTTGTTTGGAATTTGTCTCGTTATGCATAACTTTTTGTGATCAGGTACAAAACTGTGGTCTAATGTCATGGAGATCCTGGATGAGAAAGATGGAGTTGACACTGAGCTGCTGGTGTTTGCAATGACTCTCATCAATAAGGTCAGTAACAGAACTCTCATTATTCTTGCACAAACTCACAGAAAAACATGCAGTTTCTGTCTCCTGTTCTGTAACTTTCTAACCTGATTTCATCATGCGTGGTAATAAAACATTATCTGCATTCAATAACTTATACAGATAAGGAAAGCAAGTATGTTAATGAGTGGTGGTACTCTTCTTTTTTAAATTTGATCAAATTTAGTTTGACTTCTTTCTAATTTGATTTAATCATTCTAGTTGCTGTTATCACATTTTCAAGACAGTGATAACCACCCTTGACTTTTCAAGAACGAAGATATTACTGTGACACTTAAAAACAGCAGCAGAAACAGCAGCAAGAAACTAAAACTAAAAAATAATTGTGAAGCATGACAAACATAAAATGCAAATAATATGTTTTTCATTGCAGAGCCCTGAAAATTGAATAACAAAAATAGTCAGTGTCATATAATATATTCATGTGTTCATGTTTGCATGAATAAATAATTAATTAGCAGGCACAAAATGTGATTGAAATAAATGGTTTAGCGTGTTTATGAAAGTAGCCTAGCTACAGCTGAGCCCATGACATCACACTCAGCATTGGCAGGTAACACAGGTAAACACGTTCAGAAGATGATATGGCTGAACAGTTCCAGTCAATTGTCCATTCAGCTGGTTTTCTGTAACATGTCCAGGATTACACCATCTGCTGTTAGCAAGCATTTGCAACCCTGTTTCCTCTCTGCAGTCTGTCTGCCCTCCTTGTCTGAAGTCTGAGAGTTGTTTAGAGGCTTCGGAGTGTGGAATGTTTCTGCAGCCAAATATAACACGGCATTCCCAATATTCCAGTTTCTCCTATCTCAGCTCCAAGCCAGTTAGTCTTATTTGCCAATTCCACTGACAATTTGGGATTTTTTTAGTATTATTTTGGGGATAATCTGTTTGTTGCTCATATAACACTGTATAATGCTGCAAGTATGAAGGTCATTGTCATATAAAAAGTGTATGACTGAGATATCTGAAAATACATAATGCTTTACATTGAAATGAGATGCTAGAACAACCTGTCTGATTTACATCTAACTAGCTAACTTATTGATTTATTATGCTGCTTTGTTATGTCTGGGTAACTATGCTACTGTAATCACTCAACTGCAGTTTCCTGGATGTTGGTATTAAAACAGTTTGTACTCCTCGTTGAAGTTTTTTAAAAATGGTAACATAAAGGAAAACTTGAGAGATGTTCTTTGAAGAGCCAAATGAAAAGATCCTCAACCTTGATGTTTACAGGCTAAGCAACAAACTTAAAGAACCAAAAGATTTTTTTTTGTGTTGAGTTTAAGGATAATGAGATTTAAATTTATGGGCTCAATACAAAACTATAAAGATTTCGCAGCTGCAAATGAATGTTTGTAAATCTTTTCAGAGGTTATATTTGTAAAGTTTGTGAATGTGTAGAGAAATGTAAAAAACATTAGTGTTTGAAAAGAAAAACAAATTTCTTTTGCAAATATCCTTTCATGGATGCAAAGTAAAAAATCTGCATACACTATCTGATTGGATGATGACAAATCAAACAATCTAATCAGAGCCCAGATGTCTTTCCTCGCCGTGCAGGCCTTAGGCTGCTAGCTGCAGGCTACGGGTTTAAGGCTGAAGGCTGCAAGCTGTAGGCTCTTACTGGAGACTCAAATTAAATGCATCTGCTTGAGAAATTCATTAAACAGAGATTTTAGGTTAATAGATAATAGAGAGATATAAATAGATTTTTGCAGGTAACACCAACTGAGCTAGACTTTAATTTCACACTGTTTTACAAAAACATTCTGTCACTCTGTTTATCAGTATGACTCATTTTAGCTTAGAAATGCCTTTCTGTGGACACACAACAGCATCTCATTGCTAGGTTGGAGGCAGGAGTCATTTTCCTAATGAGACGTTATCCTAAGTGACAAAATCAGATCGCATTTTTTATTCTGTTACGTTCTCTCTGTCTCTGTTGGATCAGTCTCTGGCAGGCCTTCCAGACCAGGACTCCTACTATGACATGGTGGACTGCCTTGAGGAGCAGGGCATTGAAGCCACAGCACAGAGACACCTGAGCAGGAAAGGCACCGATCTTGATCTGGTGGAGCAGTTCAACATGTATGAGGTTAGAAAGTCACTGCAAACTCCAATGTAAAGGTCTTTTTTTAATGTGTCCCAAGGCAACTGCTGCTTACAGTAACAGCAGTTAAAGCACTTAAACTGCGATGCCTCTTTGACTCAGATGACTCTTCGCCACGAGGATGGAGATGATGAAGCCCAGTTGCCTCCAAGCATCCGAAAGGACCGCCGGCGGGCGAGTGTTGGCGGCACCAACGAGAGACGAGGCCTGGAAAGAAGACGCAGCCGGAGACACTCGCTTCAGAACAGCAGAGGCCACGCTTCTGCTCCAGCTTCACCCAGCAGCCCTCACACTCGGGCCAACAGCTTCCTGCCCTTCGGTGGCCAACGGGTTGAAGACATCAGTGAAAGGTGATGCGAGGGACACAAGAAAATGGACCAGGTGGAAAACATTTCAGAGAGAATAAAAAAAAGGGGGGGGGGGGTGCTTTGATATATATTTTAATGCTTGAGCAATAGCAGCAAGTTAAAAAGGATCACAAATTATTTCTGGATCCGTGGAGTATTTGTTTGTTTCACAGGAAGCTGCCTTACTGCAATGAGTAAATCTTCCTTTTGGTTCATTTTGGTCATCTACTCTATCCTCAGCCAAAGCAGAAAATTTGATTATATAGATATTTAATAAATGACAAAGAGGAGACTACTTATGCAACATGATATTGTGATGTTGTTCCCCCTGGTCAAAAACCTTCTCCTGCTTCTGCTGGTTACAGGAAGCATCTGTGAACATGTGATATCTGCTCTCTGTCTGATGTTAAGCTCCCTACATTGAGCAAACCTTTCTGACTGCATAGAGCTAATAAAGCTACACCTTGTAATCCTTTGATAAAGATAAGATTTTATATAGACCACAGCGGAAAACAAAGCTTTGATATCAAATTTGTTCTCATTAACTTGCCACATAAATGTCCCAAAAAATCTCTAATGTACAGAGAGCAGCACGTCTGCTGATATCCTCAGTAGCACTACGGTCCTCAGGTTTGCTTAAATTCAATCCAGCAGGTCATTTGATACCAGGTTAGCCTCTTCCAGTCCAGAACAGGAAATTCAAGCCGCCTTTGAAGATCACAATTTTCCATATTGTTAATGAAATCCAGACAAGCAAGAGCGATCCAAATAGCCAACTGGCAACAGACGCATGCATGGCGAGCCGACACACCAGTTCAGCGAAATCTCCTTCAGCCTGAACAATAGTCATATTTAAAATCACAACAATCTCATATTAGACTGTTTATGCTGTTTCATAGTAGTTGGATGTACTGCAGCTGTAACTGTTGCATGTGTGACTTCTAGCATTAGCATTGTCTGAATCTACTAACCAGTACATCCTTTGAGTGTTTTATCTCTCTTCTGCATTAACACACGTGATGCTTTCTTCCTTTGACAAGCATGCTTCTGTGTGTTTTCTTGTGTTTTCTGTGTGCTGTCTCTCTTGGGCCGATCATCTTTTTTGTGGTTTCATGTTCTGTCCAATTTCACTTCACTCCCACCTGCGTCCTCCCTTCCATCTTTCCAACCCTCAACCCCTCCTCTCGCTACAGAGAAGAGGAAGAGGAAGAAGATGAGGAGGATGAGGAGGATGAGGAGGACGAGGCAGATGATGAAAGTCATCCAGTCACTGAGTCCTGTAGACAGGGCACTCACAGGTATTTTAGGCCAGCTGGCTTCCCTAGCGTGGTACCCCGTAATTCTCTCACAGTATCTTCCCTGGATTCTCCTCCATTCAGAAGTGTTGTTACTATTCTCTCTCTTTGGACTCCTACTCTCTTGTATTTTGTCCTCCTAGTGTGGCTCCAGCTGTAGCAGACACTCCTAACTTGTGTTTGAACTTAAAGTGTATGGCCAACATCCTCCCTAAAGCCAGTGACCCTGCAGGGCAGAGTGACTATCTCAGCACCAAGACCAGGACACCTTCTCCTGTGTCCATCGCACCTAAAAAGAGGACCTTTAGTCCTTGGTGTGTTCTTCTCAGCCACCTGACTGTGTCTTTCCTCTCAAAGTACAGCTCCAGGGCCTGCACACCTTAAGTTTCAGCCCCCCCTCAACACAATCCCTTTTCCTTTTTTCCTTTTGTTTGTGATTAAAACTGAATAATGTGTGTTTTAGATCCAAGAATCATTCATTTGCCTCCATTATATCCAGCTTAGTGTGCCTTTCAATGTAGGAACACACCATCTCCCATCACTGGATTCTGTCTTTGTCACTGTGCCTTTAGCAAACCTAAAAGATCAAGCAGCGATGCTAAAATGTCCAATCATTCCCAGTTATCTTTACCTTTTTGTACTTTACCTCATGGAAGGCAACTTTTTAATTGTCTCCCATCAGGTTGCCTTCATCATCCTATGGAGAAGAGCCATCATTACTTCTTTTCCTCAGCTGATGAAAAGCATAGCTTTAAAAATATTAGCTTTTTGTCTGTCTTTAATCAGGACTTGGAAATAAAGCAAACCCATCACAGGTCAATTCATTTGTAGGTTATTAGTATGAGTCACAGTTTCCACCTCTCAGGAAATGATTCTCAAAGATAACTGGATTATAAGATTTGCAGCAACACAAACAAGCAAGTCCTCATTCAACCTGTATGTTAACAGTATAAATAATTACATACATTTACACCTAGGCAGAGGATTCACAGTAACTTTATTGCGTATTAAGAAGCACATCCCGACAGATCTGTTGTCATTTGTCTGCCCTGTTGTCTTGCTGTCTTGCAGCACTCCCTTCTGTCTGCTCTCTCACTAATGTGATTGCGACTAACAGTTGATCATTTCGCTTCTGGGGGTCTGACTTGACGTTTTTTTTCCTTGCTTTCATCTTTAGTCTGACTGAAACTACATCTCCTACATCTTACTCAGCTAGAAAGCCCTGCTGGGCTGAAAGGTAAGACCAGGAGTCACATGTTGGTTGTAACAGGAGTGTGCATGGACAAAATGCATGCTGGTTCTGACATTATTTTCCACTCGAAGCGCACAATGCTGTCTGTGATATACTTCATTTTTTAACACTAATCAACACATATTTCGATAAATAGTACTCCAGTGGAAGTTATTGTGCAAACAATAGATATGATGTGTTGTTACACAGAGATTCTCTCAGGAAAAAAAAGTCAGTGATAGGGAGGATTTCCTCTCCGGAAAGCTGCTCAAACGCTCAGGAAGAAGTTCTCAGGAATACTCTTTCTTATTCAGTGGGGTCACATCTCCGTCTAAACTCTCTGACGTTAAGACTTTAGCTTCATGTTGCTGATTCTTAAAGGGATATTCAACCATTTTGCTGTCTTTTGTTTGAAAAAGGTGAATTAAAAAAGCGATGGCAAAAAATTTAGTTCTTTCTTCCTTTTGTTTTAAGCAGAATGACTTCAAACGGCACTCCATACCCTGGCAGGCACCATCCTTCTGCATCACCCGTGCATCGCTTAACTACTTCAGCACCCTCCACCCCCGACTCAAAACCTGACAGGTTTGCACTTCAATTTCTTACCAGATACAGCAGAGCAGTTTGTGGTTTTTATAATATTAACTATTAACTTTTTATCTTCAAAACAAAGGCCGGCGTTAGGGGGGTTACTAACGTCGTCGTACAGGCAGCATCAGGAATCTCTTGCTGCTGAGAGGGAGAGGAGACGTCTGGAAAGAGAAGAACGTCTACAGAGAATTGAAAGAGAGGAGAGGAACCGCTTCAAGTTCGTATCCTCCTACAAGTCAGAACAAACACTGCTTGACTTCTAATATAAAGGATACGCAAACTGTCTGTACCACTGCAGTACAGGTGGCTCCAGTCTTGACTCAGCAGAGATTTTCATAAATCTCCCCTGATTCTGAGACAAGCTGGGCTTTCTTTATGAGGGTCATTACATTCACTGAATCATGACTAGAGGACTCTGCAAAAGCATATGCTCTGCTCACATTTCATGTTACAGCTCTCTGCTGTCTTAAGCATATCACATATTAAACAGAAAATCTGCTTTTATAATATCATCATATTCACACTCACCTCCCTTTGTGTCATAGTCAAGAATATGGAGACAAGAGAGAGGAAGTAAGACAAGCCAGAGAGGAAAGGTGAGTTTATGCTGTTTTAAAGATTCCTGTCATTACATTTGTAAGCAGATGCAGATAAAAAAAAAAATGTTATGAGTTACATTTGGCTTTAAGCTGAAATGATCAATACCAGGCTCAAGGCTGAAAACACTGACTGATTCAGTGTTTTATATGTCCGGCCCCAGCAGTGAATTAGTTTTAGTGTGTGTGTGTGTGTGTGTGTGTGTGTGTGTGTGTGTGTGTGTGTGTGTGTGTGTGTGTGTGTGTGTGTGTGTGTGTGTGTGTGTGTGTGTGGCTATCCCATTCATGGTTCATTCGCATTCTTTTGTCCAAATTGTTTTCAACTCCGTGACCTTGAACATGCTAGTTTGACAACATTACACAGAACTTTGGCAACTTTAACAAAAAGAGGGACTTCATCTTAAGTTTCTGAGTGATGAGATTACAGCTCCATTTTCCATAATTATCCTGAAATGAGACATAAAAAGCTAATGTTGACTGATAGAATCAGTGTGATATGAAACTCTTTTCCTCCATGAAGTTTAAATTCATTATAAATCGCTTATATTTTAAACCTAAATAGTTTTGGTTTTTTTTCAAGACTTTAGATGACATTTATTTTGACATCCAGCTAAACATTCCCAGTTATGTTCTCACCAGAACTGTTGTGTAGAGTATTCATTCATTCATTCATTCATTCATTCATTATCCTAACCACTTAATCCGATGAAGAGTCGCGGGGAAGCTGGAGCTTATCCCAGCAGTCTTTGGGCGAAAGACAGGGGACACCCTGGACAGTTCGCCAGTCCATCACAGGGTAGTGTAAATTAGTGGTCCTTATATCAGGAGTTACCAGGCCTCTGAAGAGCTGAACAAGGAGGGAATTCAGTTATTTGATTCAGAGATGCAACTGAGAGTTAGAGGTCAGTAGATCTCCAGGACCGGACTTGGGCACCCCTGATTTAGAGAGTTGGTGGAAGACCCATTTGACCCTTCTGATATATCGTATTGATCACACGGGGGTAGGGGTCGCAAACACCAAACACCAACATATGTTATCTTGGGGGTCGTGGCTCAAAACATTTAAGAACCTCTTGTGTTGATGCTGTTAAAGGGGAGTTTTTTCCTTCCCACTGTCGCCGCATGCATGCTCAGGATGGGGGATTGGATCGAAGTCATGACTCGATGCAATCAGTTGGCTTCTATTATAGGATATGTATGACTTGGCTCGAAATGATGTGTATGTTGATTTGTGTATGTAAAGTGCCCTGTGACAACATTGTTGTGAAGTGGCGCTATACAAATAAAGGTGAATTGAATTGAGTTGAATTGATTACGTTTTCATCACACTGCGCTCAGACATGTGAAACCTGTGTTTGGTCATTGCAGGTACAAGACAGTGGAGCGGCTTGCTGCCGAGGAGTTTGAGCGGGAGCGTCCCAGAGTGCCTGCAAGAGGCCGGACAGAGATCACATTGTGTTTAAGTCCAACCCCGTCCAGCCACTCGGCATCTCGCTGTGCGACACCTTCGTCCACTATCTCACAGGAGGAGATTGTCACAACTGCTCACCAGATGTTGGGTAAAAAGTGTTCTTTAGTCAACTTTTTATCTTCACTGCTAAGGAGAAATTATCCCATCTGTCAGCGCACTTGTTCCACTACTGAAAATGTTTATTAAAAAATAACTAATGAAAAATATTAATATGTCAAAATGTAGGTATTTCATGGTAAAGGGATAAAGTAGGAAATTCTGTGTGTGCGTTTGAGAAGAGACAATGGGAAAAGGAGATGTGTGTACATGAGTGCCCACATATTTTGTGTGGAATTGGCTCGGTGAGGTTCTGGTTGAACAGCCTCGGTCATTTGAAGATAACTGGCTGCTGTCAGAAATGACCGATTCCTTTCAATACTGCTTCAGTTTAACGTCGACAAAAACTGGCGAGTTTGATTACTTTAATGACTGAACTTTGAATGACGCAGAATGTTAAAAAAAAAAGTTTCACTCATGCTTTTGGATTTTCTTTTTCCAGGAAAAGGAAGCATTTTAGATCCAAACCATGCCCCACAAATCAAGGCTAAAATCCCAGCATCAGAACCCTCTCCGGCACCTCCCTCCGGACCCGGCATTCAGCAAACTGAGTCAGAGACACTACCGAATGTTGCTGAGATGCAGTCTGATGGGAATGCGGGAGCAGAGCTGATGTCAGATGAACAGTCAGGCAAGGAGAAAGTAGAGAAGCTGGAGCAGGAGAAGCTCAAAGAGCAGGAGCAGAGTGCGGATGAGGTAGGTACTGAGGAAGCAGAGGTAGCTAATGGAGCAGAGGTGAATGAGCCAGATGTGGAAGTGGGAGTAGACATGGAGTTAGAGGGGGAATCCGAGAAGGTGCAGCAGTCAGAAAGGGATGTAGAGGATAGTGTACTTTTGAGTGAGAAGGAGAGACAGAACGATGAAGTGAATGAAAAGGATAACTGCTCCGCATCCAGCATCTCCTCTACAAGCAGCACTCTGGAGAGGGAGGAGCGAGAGGAGAAATTCACCAGTGACATTGAAGCAGGTACAGTTGAAACTGGTTTTATTCATTTGCGTGAGCATCAACCATATCCTCTCCTGAATGTGAGATGTGTTTGTATCCACAGGCCAGTGGAGTCGCTGCAGCAAAGAGGCAGATGTGAATGATCAGGGCAAGAAAATTCTAAACAGTAAGCGCTTCATGCTGGACATGCTTTACGCTCAGAAGACGGGTACAGAGGATGCTGGGAATGTCGGAGAAGCAGAGAGGGAATGTGAGAATGAGGCAGAGATGAGTGACTCTGTGGCCAGTTTGGCCAGCAGGATCTCCACACTGGAGGCAAACAGACAGGCCCGAGGGGAAAATGTGAAAAAAATGGAGGTGGGACATCTGGACAACCAGGGCAGTGTCCGTGCTGTGGCTGAGAAGTTCGGAGATTTAGTCAAGGGACTGACATCTCCACCTGAGGTGGAGGTCTCTAAAGAGCAGCAGCAAATTGACAAATCATCAACTGCCGCTTCGTCTGCGTTGCCTCCTAAGAAAGAGTCGGACCACATCTGGGATCAGCTGATGGCAGCTCCCAGGGAGCTGCGGATCAAGGAGATGGATTTTACAGACCTGAAAGAGGAGGATGACGTGGACATTATGGATATGGACAGTATGATGCGATCAAATGACGTGATACCACCACTTCCACCTCCACCATACAGTACCGCCCTCCCACCACCTCCACCTCTGTTTGGATGTCCTCCACCACCACCCATCCTTGGCAAAATGATGCCACCACCTCCTCCATTCATGGCTCCTATCCCTCCGCCCTCCCCTCAGCTGGGTCGAGGGGAGGCACCGCTATTCCAGAAAAAGAAGAAGACCATCCGTCTCTTTTGGAACGAGGTGCGTCCTGTGGACTGGCAATGTAAGAACCATAAATTCTGTAAGGAGTCCCTGTGGTCCAAACTGGAGCCAATTAAATTGGACACATCCAAACTGGAGCAGCTGTTTGAATCCAAATCCAAGGAGCTACCTGTAACAAAGGTAACTAAGCCACAGCCAGGGGCGAAGTGGGGGCACGTTGCTTCGGGAGGGGGAGGGGGTTCCTCCCATTAGAGATTTTGAACATCAAAAACGTAATTTTCTGCAACTGCTGTCTTTCTGACATGATGCTGTCAGGAGAATTTCTTTACTTTTACTGTACAACCGAAACTGAAAACACCGTCGTCGTGTATCACAAGTATCAGTTCATTCAAAGTTCAACCCTCAGTAGTTGCATTACAAGTATAAGAAACACACAGGTATATACCAATATTGAACAAACAGAAAATAAAAGATAAAAAAAAAACTAACAGTGTAAATGCTACATTGAAAATGCCCACATAAAAAACACAAACATTCAGAGTTGCATTAAGATTCTGGAGATGACACAAATTTGTTTTACACACTTTTAGTCATTACTGTTTTTTAATGGGTTTCTGTTCTTTTATTTGATTAATATGTGGTGATATGCTTTGTTTGTATGCAGTTCTTATGTTTTATGTAACAGATTTCAATACGGTGCTTTTCATCTTTATCATGCTGAAATATTACTCGTGTTAAGACTTTCTAGACTGGTTGTTATATTGTCTCAGTGTATTTGCTCTATGTACAAGTATCACCATCCATCCATCACTCCATCTGAAGCCATGAGATTGATTTAGTAGTTTTTGCTTCACTTCCATCATAGACTTGATGTTAAACTATTTGGAAACTCAGTCTGGTAAAACGACTTTCAATCATTGTCTTAATAAAGTTTAAAAATGAGATACGACTAACTTCTTAGATTAACGTTGACTTGATAATATGCTTCAAATATTATATATAAAAATAAAGTCACAAATTAATACCATATCTCAATAACATTTGTTTTTGGGTCTAATTTTCTTAGTGTCTCACATTAAACACTTTAACACTCTATAGATTCACACATGATCAACAAATTGGAGACATAGCAGCAGCTAAATGTGTTCAGCAAATATGTTTCTGCATGCATCTTAGATCTTTGACCCATGACAAAATGACCTCTAACCCATATGCTAATTTTATTTTTATTTCGCAGAAAGCAGCGGTTGATGGGAAACGACAAGAAATCATTGTCCTGGATTCAAAGCGCAGCAACGCTATAAACATTGGATTAACTGTCTTACCTCCTCCCCGCACAATCAAGACGGCAATTCTCAACTTTGATGAGTATGCACTAAACAAAGAAGGCATAGAGGTAAGCTTTTTAATAAGGTTTAGTGTTAAGGTGTGGTGAAATTAGCACTGCAGCACTATTTATTACTTAGTCTGTCAAAGACAACTTATTCAAACTTACCGAGCCCAAAATAAACACGGCTGCCCTGAATCATATATGCCAGTCAAACGAGAGACCTGGCGATGGGGAGATTGCTCATGATGTTGATATATCATGTGATTTTTTTGGCAGCATGGCTGACCTTTGGGCTGTTTTCATGTAATTGGTGATAGTGTTGATATGTTATTTCAAGCTTGTTCTAAAAACCACACGATAGACATCTGAAGGATCTTACACCAGCAGGTAGCGCTCAGTGCTGCATTCCTTTGTTATTACATAACCCACGGTATTTAAAGCTTCCACCTGAGTTTGTTTTGTTTTTTTTTATCAAAGAGGAATGTTCCTCTCTTCGTTACTTATAAGGTGTTTTCTGCCACACAACAAAGTGAGGTTAAAAGTTCAGATATCTACAAAGCTGGAAACATCTCAATAGTTTGAAGTATCACAGTCAGTTGGTCTCACATCCTCTCCTGTGTGATTTACTCGGCACATTCATAGAAAGAGTTTGCACAGACAGACGAAAACCTTTCGATATGATTGGTTAAATAATTTTCTGACGTCTTCCAATAGAAAATCCTCACAATGATCCCCACAGAAGAGGAGAAGCAGAAGATCCAAGAGGCTCAGCTGGTAAACCCAGACATTCCTCTGGGCAGCGCCGAGCAGTTCCTGCTCACCCTGTCCTCCATCACAGAGCTGTCTGCTCGCCTGCAGCTGTGGGCATTCAAGATGGACTATGAGCTTATTGAGAAGGTCAGACACATTCCTGTTGCTTCTAATCCCATGCAGGCACATCGCACATTAAGCAGTTACATAAGCCCTAACTCATTTTTGTTCCTTCAACATTTCTGCTTTCCTCCACTTCCTGATAAGTCGATTATAAGTCAGCATGTCTGTACAATAAATAGAAATCAGGATCTTAATAAGTTGATTTAAAGTTTTGAAAGAAGCAGAAACGACAAGCTTGATGCCTTCCAAAATAATCAAACTCCAAAACAATAAAGTTTGGTATGTTTGGTAACTGGAGCCTCAAAATCTATATTTTCTAATGCAGAGCTTCCCAAAATCTGGGCATTACTTTTTCATTCTAAGAGCAAAAATTACTTTTACATATTTTTTTTTTTATGTCTTTTTTAGGAAGTGGCAGAGCCACTACAGGACCTGAAGGAAGGAATGGATCAACTAGAGAAAAACAAGACACTGAGATACATCTTGACCACCCTGCTGGCTATTGGTAACTTCCTCAATGGCTCGAATGTGAGTACAACCCAACCACCTGAAGGGCTCATAGGTTCCTCTTGTATTCACCTTTTCTCCTGTCATGTCTATCGTTCACTTCCTACATTTCCCTCAACACTTCCCTTTGTGCAACGCTCTTGACAACATATTTGTCTACTACAGACAACAATGGACTTTGTTAGCAATAACGCGTCACTGCTTCTGTTAAGGCTGTTTGCAGAAGAGAAGTAGAGGGACCTTGTGTAATTTCTTGAAATTCATGTTTGCGTGGATGCTTGTGCGTGTGACCTCGTGTCTCTCTTTGGCATGGAACTTTTCTGTGTTTCTTTGCTTTCTGTGTTCCTCTGTGTGTGTCTTTACATATGAGTGAACTTCTGGGATATTACAGCCAAATATCCAAAAAGGAAACAGGTTAAAAAACATCAAAACAAGTACTTCCCGTAAATAATAGCTATATTTTCATTTTTCAGTAAGCCATTTAAACCTGGCAGAAGAACAAGGCAGTTCCAGTTGGGATTATGTCTTTTATGATGCGTTCTGGCTGTTTTAGCTTTGCTGTAGTGAGAAGATTAATCGGCCGGGCCTGAAGTAGATTGTGGTTTCTGATAATCACAGTCTAATGAATCTACATATCTGTTCAGCGCACTCCATTGAGCCCCTTTTTCTGACCGTGCCAGAAAGGAAATTCACCGCAATTTTGGTGCTCTAGATTTGTAATTTCACTGAGCTGTTTCCTTCCGTGTTCTCATTGTGTTCCTGTGCTTATAACTGATCTCCAGGCAAAAGGCTTTGAGCTGAGCTACTTGGAGAAGGTCCCAGAGGTGAAAGACACGGTTCATAAGCAGTCTTTGCTGCACCACGCCTGCTCCATCGTGGTGGAGAAGTTTCCAGACAGCACTGATCTCTACTCTGAGATAGGAGCGATTACCCGTCTGACCAAGGTTGTCAGCTCATTCAGCTTCTCCAGTTGCTTTTGTTTTGTTTTTTTCTTTATGCAGGATTTAATCCCGATATCATTTATTGCACTCAGGTGGACTTTGACCAGCTTCAAGACAATCTGGCCCAGATGGAGCGAAGATGCAAAGCATCATGGGATCACCTCAAAGTCATTGCAAAGCATGAGATGAAACCAGCGTTGAAACAAAAAATGTCCGACTTCCTCAAAGACTGCGCAGAGAGAATTATAATTCTCAAAATTGTACACAGAAGAATTATTAACAGGTCTTTGTCATTTCTTTATAGTCTTAATGCACATTTAAATTCAGTTTCAGAGGTTATTTAGCAGAATTTTATGTGTTTAAATGATGAAGAAAGTTTTGGAAAGTTTTGTTTCTGTCAAATCTGCATAGAAATGTGTCGCTTCTCTACATATCTGCAGGTTTCATGCTTTTCTGTTGTTCTTGGGCCATCCTACATATGGAATACGTGAGGTCAGCATTCATCGCTTTAGCAAGATCTTGAGCGAATTTGCCCTGGAGTACCGCACAACAAGAGAGCGAGTGCTACAACAGAAACAGAAGAGGGCCAACCACAGGGAGAGGAATAAGACCAGAGGGAAAATGATAACAGATGTGAGTCATCTTCAACATATACACTTTCTTCATTTCATAATCATTGCCTTTGTTTAGTTTGCACATTCTCAATTCTGTGCAACAATATTAACAATTCCTGAACACAGGTTAGATTCTTAACCTGGTTAAATCGCCAAATGTGGCTTTTTCTGACAGATAGGGCTTGCATGTCTAATGACATCAGCATAGTTCCTCTGTCTTCACGTGTATGAGATACTGTAACAACAATCAGTGAGTTGTTTTCAGTGTATCCCATTCTGTAGCTGCAGCAGGCCAAGAAAGGCCTGAGCAAACACCTCACTGACTGATTAAAATCCCTTGAACCCCAGAGAGTTGGTTGCTCAGAGCTGAGACTCCACAGTGGGCCCTGGCAGGGTCCTCTCTTCAGAAGGACCCTAATTCAATCACTGTGTTAAAAATCCAAACCTTTGGAAGGAGAAAAAATAAGGGACACACCTTAGCCACAATCCTACAGGGCTTATTCAGTCAGATGTGGGCCTCTGTTGCAGAGATGCTGCATTGGTATTCAGTACATCTGCACTGTTTATGCTGTGGTGGAAAAGAGAGGCGAAAATCTCAGAGAAGTTTGGATGTTTGAAATTTCACCTTTTTTTTCCGTCAGTCCCCTTTATCGCTCTCTTGCTGAAAAATTCAAATACTAAATAAGCTCTGATCAATATTGTTCAGATCAGGTTTTGATTACTGGTAGCACAACTGTCCAATCTCAACCCTTATTGAAATACTGAATATATGATGTAATATAAATGTTGATTTAAGAAAAATAAATATCTATCTTACATTAAACAAAACTAAATTAAACTAAAACACAAACACATAAGCTGGGCTCATGGGTCAGTGAGAGCTCTTTGAGGTTAAGTTTTAATTTTAGTTTTGTTTGGATTTGATATTTTGATGGTCAAGTACAAGACTCTGCGCTTTCTTCAGGTCATATCTGCTTTATAACAGCTTTAAATCTGTAGCTTTATTTTAAAAATTGTCATTTACTTTAGTTTTCCTAGCAACGCTAATCATGCATATGAACTTCTGCTGCCATTGCTACATGATAACTGCTGTAGGAAATAGAATAATTCAGGCAAGAAACAGGGTACACCATGGACAGGTTGCCAGTCCATCACAGGAATACAACATTAACTAAACCTAAATATGTGCAACAAACTCGGAGCAATAAAATCTACATTTAAAACTTTTTCTAAAACATTTTTGTTTCTATTTTCTATGTCAAGAAAAAAAGGTGAATGTTTTGTTGATCCCTCTGTACTTAGTCAAAAAGTTGAGCTTATCATTTATAATTTACTGTACATATAAGGAACTTGTGCTTCACGCCAAGGTTTTTTGTTTTTTTTGTTTTTTTACAAGGTTTTGTTTGGTTTTTTTTATAGAGTGAGGATGATGATGATAGTGAGGTATGGGTTTCTTTGTATGCAAATGCATGCATGTGTGATCTCCGGTGTGAAACTGGCATTTAACCACGTGTGACACCGTAATTTTCAACAATACCCATTGTATGCATGAGATTTAACAAAGGATGAGTCATTTGTGAAAAAAGCAAGTTTGTGTGACCACGCAAGAACGAGGAAGGTCCTCGGTGATGACAAAGGCCAAAAGGCCAAATTTAAACGAGCAACAGATCCTTCCTGGTAGAAATCTGATGAAATTGAAGTTGCTGAAATGCTGCAAGACAGTTATAAAGAGGAGGAGATGCTGAGTTTTTTTTTTTTTGTGTCTCAAATACACACACTTGTGGACTTTTTTAAATGACTAACTGCTCTTACCACAGTGCTGAAAATGCTGTCCATCTGGTAAAGATTAACCTGTTTGACAAGATTAATACTTAAAGCATTTAGGTGCCACAGCATGAAGCGGAGTTTCCCAGTTTTCTACAACTAATACAATGTCATGCACTGTAATCCTGTTACTGTAACTGTCTTACCCGACAGAGCGGGAAATTCGGCAGTGCCCCATCAGATGCACAAGTGAGCCAGCCTCAGAGCATCCAGAGCACTGAAGATGCAGCAGAGCATGAGAACATGAAGGCCGTACTAAAAAGTAACTCGCAGGGAGGAGAGAGTGGAGCGTCAACAGTACCGGGTCTTCGCAATCGCACCAGAGCCAGCATTACCAGAGGTCAGTCTCAGAAACATGGCCTCTAGTGCTTCACTTAATAATATAGTCTGATATCCTGGATACTTGGATTTATAGTCTTCTGTGACCAGAACTGGTCAAGGAGCATCTTCTGACCAACGACGCAGCAACAGCTAGAAGACGGAACGCTGAATTCATCTCCACACATCTGTTGCCTCCAGTTTCCTAACGTTGCTAAGTAACGTGACCTCATGTCACAGTGTCCCTGTTACAAATGAACTTTTCCTTTGAGCACTTTTGCTTGTTTCTAAAAGGCTCCAAACACCAAGATCAATTAAAAATCACAGCATGAGCAGAGCAGTGACATTCTGTAACCAGTGGGCTCAAACACATGGTACATGCTACACTCCAGCTGCCCCCAGGCTCTCAAATGACAACGGAGAATCTAGCGCTCCATTGTGACACACATCTAATGTGGGAACATTTTATTCATACGAGTCAAAATTAGTTTGATAACCTGGCAATTGATGAAGAACAGAGAAAGGTTAAACACTTCAGAAACCATTTAGCTCTTTTTTTTTATGTATTCTGATGCTGAAGTGTGTAAATAAACAGAACAGCCTTGATGCTGTCCCCTTCTCAGCACCATGAGGGGGGAGAACACGATCCTGACTGGACTTTGACTGGCTGCAATTTTATTATCACAGCTCAAACTGCTCCAAATCTATCGCAATGTCACTCAGCCATCCAATTGTATTGAAATATTAAAACAATCTATTAATAATAATTGCTGTAGCTATGATTTTTGGTGTGATGGTCTACACACGTTGGATCAAAGTGCGACTTGTACAGGTGTAAATAAGTCTTGTGTCTATTTGGGCTTACAATACGATATACCTGTTGTTTTACATAAATCCCCTTTTTTTAAGGACGCGTTGCTCCTTGGTGCTCAGCCAATGACGACCCGGTGAACTGCATGGACGACACAGCTGATGAGATCATGGAGAGGATTGTGAGGTCAGCCACTCAGGGGCCCAGCCAGCGCACGCAACCTCGAGAAAGGAGACGATCCCGGGTCAACCGGAAATCATGTGAGCCTTCATTACCTGTCCCTTTATTCACACGCGCAACAGAATACTGTCAGCTGCATCGGGAAAACTGCCTACATTAATCATAAACATTCCTCTTCCCCTTCAATTTCTCTGTTTGACGGCACAGTGAGGCGGACACTGAAGAATGGTTTGACAACAGAGGAGGCAAACGCTCTTGGTTTGTCCAACAGTTCAGAGATGCAAGTATGAGATGGACCCGGATCCCGCTGGACATTCAGACGCCTGTAGGCCCCGTCACTGCCTTCCCCTCACCGACCCAACCTGGATGGCTTGGCACTGAACTCCCACAGCTGTGACGAGTTGAGCTCATCTTTTTATGCTTGGTTTACACACCGTAGGCTCGACACAGGTGCTTCCCAACGAGTGGAGGATACAAAGGCTGAAGATTTCAACCAAAAACTGGAGGGCAAAAAAAAAAATAGTGAGCACCACATTCAGACTGCTAAGCTTGGCTTTTTCCTGGATGAGCAAAAAAAAATAAAGATCTGCATTTGCAAGGCTTTACACAACCGTCCTTCAAACGTGATTTTGCATACAAATACCCACAATAGTTTTGAAATATTTGGATGTGTGTAAGGCTGATGGATTCGGTAGTGCACGAGCTTGAATCTCTGTGGCCTTGTCTGGATCCGGAGGGGGACGTGGGGCACAGACTGTGAACCCTTAAATTAGTTTTTTGCGAATCAGCTTCAGCGCTGCAGTTTTAGTGGCAAACTGAGCTGAAAGACTTTTTTTCATCTATTGAATAGATGGTTTTGTGCAGAGGGTAATGCTGTTATATACTACTGTGGTAGTTTTCTGTTTCACTTTGCTGAAGAAGGTGCTCAAATAAGGAACAATTGCACTGGATGTAAACGTTGAGTATCAATGGAATGTGAGATCCGTGACACTGATGAACCACTCTGACGTCTGAAAATATACTGTACCATGAAACCAGCAATTAAACAGTAGCACACTTTTACATAACTGATCAACGCTCTCAGATTCAAAGCAGATGTGCATTGATTTACTGGCTAGGAAAGAAATTGGACTGTAGATTTTTTTTTTTTTTTTAAAGTTTATAGGGCAACAGAATGTTGTTACTGCAGCGCTTGGCTGGTGGTGCAGCTTGTTTCACACTAATGCTCATCACTTTAATATTTTTAGCTTAATGATATGCAGACAGTTGGATAATCTGACCCATCCCTACTTTTGGACCTAAAAGCTAACAGGTATAGCAAGACAGGTGAGTAACCTTCAGAGTTTTACTTGGTAGAAACTATGAGCTGCACATTTCACGGTGCCTTGCAGAGACAGTTATTTATTAATGTTTTCAGGGACATGGAATTACAAATTGTTATTACATGTGTGCTGTCTGTGAGGAGGTGAGAAGATAACGTTTCATCCGCGAGCTGTGATTTACCTTCAATGTTTTTAAATGTCATGACAAAATTTCTCTTTTTTTTTTCTTTTTTTTAATGTTATGTTTTGGATATATGAAGACATCTTTTAAGTATTTATGAGAACTTATGGATCCTTTATGCACATTAGCTCGATCATTTAGCCTTATGGTAAAATAAGAGCAAACCTGACTCCAGTATAGTTGTATGAAACATTTGCTAAATTAACTTTAACTTGGCATTGCTTCACCATTTACAGGACATGAAGTGTAACTTCTATAACTGAATTCAAATCTCACACAAGTACTGGTGGTGTAGATGCACATTAAATCCTCCGCATTGTGGTTTTTAAACATACATCTATATTGTGGCAAACTTTTTTTAGTTGTTTTTTTTTTTTTTTTCCGGTCTATCTTTGTGCACATTGATTAAATTGGAAAAGCCTTAACTGAACTATTCAATCACACATTAAGATAACTTGCAATTTGTCTATCAATTTGCAAAGTCTCACTGTGATGGACACATAGCTTTTGTAAGGAATAATAAATGTACCATAAAGTACACCAGCACTGCATTCTGTAAGAATTGACTGGAAATGACTCAGCACCTTACACCCAATATGTGCAGCATCCCACTTAGAATTGAAGGTACCCAGACTGGACTGATTATTCAACATGTTTGAAGCAATACAGAGGAATGCTGTACGATGACGTACAAGTCAGTGTCTTTGTTTTGATTTTTTTTTTTCTTTCCTCTCCATGTGTGGAAAAGTGTATTACAGACAAAAAGCAGTGTTATTCTAAATATAATTTAAGAATTCTAAGCCATGGAGGGTTTAAGAAACAAGTGACACTTCTGCTTGATAATTTCACCTTCGCTATCAGAGCTTTGTACGGTTTACATGCACTTTGTTAAACCTTTTTACTGTAAAGACATGAAAAGCAGTGAAACGTGCAGTGACCACATTTACCAGCTACTCCAGTGGAATCCTCTAGCGGCTGATGATTTCATCACAATCAACATTTTCTGGTTAATTTTTACATTAGCCGATCACACGTTGCTGCCTGTGCAATATCATCACTCAGACACAAGTGCTATACAATCAAGGCTTCATTGCTTCTATGCCTACAGCAAAAACTATGTAACCGATACAATAAAAAGGCTAATTCAAAAGCCCCGTCACTGTCTTTTAATCATCTTTTCCTCGACTGTTCGTTTTAAAAGTGACTTTTCCACCTCGACGGGAAAAATTGTTTCATGTGACACTTGTAAGCAAGGAAAAGTAAGCAAAATGTATGCATCTTTATTTTTATTTTTTTTAGTCCACACAACCCATGCTTCAAGTCACTTAACTTTCAAGAGCATAGAGGTCGATGACAAGCTCACCAACACGGCTCATCTGGTGTTTACACGTGGCCATCATACAGACCTCATTTGGTCTTGTTTTAAAACAAAAATCTGTATGTCCACAGGTGTTATGGATCTAAATGTGATTATAATTTGCTTTTTGATAAAATTGCAGAAAACATTACCATGAACAAGACAGCTACCTACAAAACAAAAGGGAAAAGTAGGAAATACAACTGAGCATCAAAGAGCACAAAAACAGGAAAAACAAAACAGCTGAAACAGTCTCAGCAAATCCAGTGCAACCCAAGACACATTCTGCTTTCTACTAGCTGAAAACTAAAAACAAGGGCACATATTATGAATTATATCATTTGTATTTCCTGATCAGAATTAATATTTACCAATGTACATTTTCCCTGAACAAATAATTTTGCACAGTACCTTAAAATTGTATAAATTACAAAATGGAGTATTCCCTTTGCACTGGACATGATTTACTTTTTAAAACACCTGAATAACTCACAGGCATATGCAGTTTACATTTAATATTGCTACATTTTAAAACAAAGAAATTCTTAATTTTGCATATATTCTTAGGTTTGTGGTTAGGTGCAAATGCACCAATAATGTCAAATTATCTTGGAAATAGCACCAAAGGACAAACGCTTGACGACTTAAGAAGCCAGGTGTTTGTTTAAAGTATGTTTGAGAAATTGTCCGTAGAAGGTGTTCGGTACAGTCTAATCATCAACCACAAAAGTGATTTGTTTTCTTTTTAAATGGAAAAGAAGGAGATACTAACCAGATACGAAACACATAAAGCTAATCCTCAATCAACACAGACAAGTTGGGTTGGACAGATTCAACCTGTCCTCTGTCCCAGGGTTTGCATTCTATCAAGTCAGCTGGAGGCTGCTGTTGGACTGCTCCCAGCGACTGTTTGGTACAATAATGCACTTTCAGATCTGTCTTGAATTCAAATTTATGAAAAAGATTGCATCCTTAATGCATGCTCATAATTAAGCTTGCCCCCTCTCTCTTTTGTTTTTTTGTTTTTTTGTTTTTTTTAATCAAAAATGCTTTAGGGATGAGTGTAGTTGGAGAAACAACCGAAACTTTCATGTTTAGGTGTCTAAAAAGTTCATATAAAAATGAGTACCCAAATTATAGCATCTGTGAGAGAAATATGTAAATGTTTACATTTTTAAAAATACTCATGTTTTACTATGGTTACTCATGAAGTTATGACGACATATAGCACCAGCTTGTACATCATGCCAAGCCTTGGGTTTGGTCTAAAGAGCAAATCTGTGTTGCACTAAAGTGTAACGCAGACAGCAGTGAGACAAACTGACGAATCTTAAAAGAACTTAAAGTGCCACTCCAGTCCCACGCCTGCTTCCCAGACTCCAGCTATCTCAGTACATGATTCCTATCTAAGACAACTGATGGGGAGCTTCAAGCATTTCCATGAGGAAAGTGTCAATAGGCGTGTCACCGATCAGCTTGAAGAAGAAGAGATGCTCCAAACACTTCAAGCCAATGGATCGCAGTGCTGGCAGTCGAAGGAGGAGCTTGGCAAACCTGTGGTAAATAATGAGGAGAATGTATTGCTGCAAAAGAGCACTAATAAACTATGCATCACAAACCAGACACACATTAAGATTTTTACCTTCCCTGCTGCTCTGGATACTTCTGTTTGCAGTAAGCTTCCAATGATGCATAGACTTTTTCTCTGAGGAGTTCCACCTCACTTGTGTTGGAGAGCCCTTTAGCATCTGGCAGGAACAATACAGAGGAATGTGTTCAGTAAATTTATATCGTACTCCGTAAAAGGGAACAAAGAGGTATTTTCTTGCATTGTCAGGTACCTGGGTTGAACAGAACAATAGCACGCAGGCAGCCCAGCTCCGTTTTGTCCATCTGCATGTCTCTCATTTTATTGACAAGCTCTGTCAGAACTCTAAATTATAACATATTTTAGTGTAAAATATTAAAAAAGCATGCCAATGTCAATACCCTGAAATCCTCCGATAATATTACAAAACTGTAAACATACCTGTCAAATATGGCACCAACTTCTACACTCTGCACACTCTCTCTGCATTAAACGGTTACATTAGACATGACATGGAAACATTTAAACAAGTTGACAAGTTAATTTGTTTTACACTTTTTGTCTGTATGCATTTACCGATCAAAAATGGCTCCAACTCCTGCGCTGTGTGCACTGTCGCGCTGCAGCTCAGATGCCAGGAGAACTCCATCCTTCAAGGGAATGGAGCGATGGGAGAACGAAGCAATCAGCAGCTCATTCCACCCTGACAAATTAAATACAGTTACAATGTGCCACGTGATATCATGAAAAAGATCATTTTATACTGTATATATGGTTTATAACTAAACAGACTATGAATTTCATCCACACCTGCCTCACACACCTGGTTATAATCCTACTGTTGGATTCAGTGTGTCAGTGCAACACTTCATTGGTTTATCGGGAACATGGATTCAGGTAAAAGTGAAAAGTAGAGTCAAAAAACTGTTTAATTCACATTATCGTTATCAAACCTTTTCTTTTTTTTTACGCTGTTCCTTGTTTTTCTAAATCCTTGACATTTTTATTTGACAATGTTACTTTAAAAGACAGCGTGGCACTGAAACTTGAGCGAGTGGCCTTGGCCTTGTTGCTTTCACCCCTCCACAAGTCTACTTTTTAACATTCAGTCCTTCTCTGTCACAAATTATACAAACCTTCCATCAATAACATGCTCTGTGATTTAATGTTTAAATTCATGTGTAGATTTCCTTGTTCATACCTGCACGCAGAAGGATGACCTGATCATCAAGGGGCAGTTCAGAGAAATGAGGGATTCTCTTTGCCCACTCCACCAAAGCAAACAGCTGCTTGTCAGCAGTCTGACAGATGTTGGAAACTGTATCATGGGGCTGAAATCAAACAAGACATCATGATGACTTTCTAACAACTGATCAGCTATAGATGCTATCTGTAATTTATGCAGGTTTATAATCGAAAGCAGTTTTTTTAATGACATTATCCTAAAGTCAACCAGAACACCTGGCTGACACGGTCGCTCAGCTAAATGTTGCAACCACTCACAGAGTTTCCTGCAGAGCCCCCGTCAGAGTGAAGCTCAGTTTTCTGCTCAACAGCCATCTCTGCCTCTAAGATCTTCTCCACAGGCATCTCATCATTCACTCCACCGCTGAACTCCATCTCTCCCTCACGCTCTCGGTTCCTCTGACGCTCCTCCTGCACAGCTGCAGAAGACAAAGCACAAACACAGGAACAAACTGTAAACCGGTGAGTTTAAAAGGTTGATCCTCTGTACAGAACTGCAATTATTCCAATTTTGCTGACATGACATGGAAACTCTTGTCATGTTTAATGATGGCTCAAGTAGAAAGAGAAAGAAAAGTAAAGCCTTTGGAAGTGACTGTGTTTCAGTATAAATGTGCTGATAAATTATTAACAGATGGGCGGCAGGACATGAATGTCCCAAACATTTGCTAATGACTTGAGGCGAAGATGTCAGGAATCTTCCTATATATATGAATACACCCATGAATCATTTGAGGCACTTACTGCAATCAAGTGTACATTTTCTTCAGCCTACATTTTACATGAAGCCCCGCTTTCTGGTGAGCCACGTATACGTTATTGACCCATAAAAACTCAAACTGGAAGATTCAGATGAAATTCTCTACAGAATAATCCACACAAATAGCTCAGCTGTTCTGAGGAAATACTCCAGTTTTTTTGTTTGCAGGTAAAGTAAACTTCTTAGTTATCTGCCAACACTCATACACATGTCTCTTCCTACTGCGTTTTCAAGTTGATAAAAGTACAGATGGATGAGGTATGTCCATTAGCCATTATTAGCCATGTTAGGTGGATGGCTGTGAGGAGCTTTTGCAGATGCATATTTAATATAGTTTAAAGTTTTCTAGAAAACAATGAAGTTTAAATAAGGTTTGTATCGTATTTGGCTAAATTTTAAATGAATTACATATGATGTGAAGCAAAAGATTCATCACAACAAAGTAGAAGGAACAGAGACTTCTTTTAATCCTAAAACATCTGATATTCTTATTTCTCAAATATCATCGGGAGCTCAGACACCAAGAAACCCGCAGCCATAGGAAAGTGACACTGGAAGGTGATTAGCTGGTGATGAAACTGAGAATACAGATTCCTGTGTGCCTCTACCCTGAACCCAGTTCAGAGCAGCCTGGATCTACTGTTGAGACTCACAAAACATTCAGCGCACTCTGTCTACTCTTAAGATGCTTCAAGCTGACCTTATGGCTTTCATTAAAATGTGAGCCCTTATATTCTTTTATGTGTCAACGTTGGTTCAATCAGCCAGTTTTTTATGTGCGTTTTACACACACTCAGCAAAAAGCTAAGGCTGGCTGACCAAGCAGTCCATCATCACAAAGCTGTATAGCACAGCAAACCCCACTGTCCCTGCATGAATGTCATCAACCCTGCATTTCTAGCCTAACAACCTCATTTTCTACGTAACATGACAGTGTCTTTAAGATTACAGTGACGTACTCATCCATCCCTCATCTTTTCCATCTTCGTTTATCCCCTTTACAAGTTTGATCACTATTGAAAGATGGAGAAAGGGTAGAATTAGAGAAAGTGAAGGAAGGAGTAGAGAGAGGGTTAGTTAAATAGACCAGCTCCAATTCCCTGTCTCTTCATGTGTAGATTAGTCCTTTTTTTTTTTTTCTTTTTTTTTAATCCAAGCCAAAATTCACTCTTACCAAAAACAAAAAAAAAATCATTAGGCCTTCCTTTACCTTTAAAAGCCAATCAGTCTCAATAAGAACCTAATAAGTTGTTTTACAATTCTTTTGCGTACCTTCTCTCTTCATACCCATGGCCAGGCACTTCTGGTAGCGGCAGTACTGGCATCGATTGCGCTGGCGTTTGTCAACCAGACACTCTTTGTTATCCCTGCAGGTGTAGCTCAGGTCTTTGCGTACAGTTCGCTTGAAGAAACCTTTGCAACCTTCACAGCTGTACACTCCATAGTGTTTGCCTGGAAATGACACAAATAAATAAAACTAAAGGGGACTGCAACATGGTAGAAAAGTCTGACGGATATTCTTTGTTTTTTATTAGTAACAATAAGTAGGATTCATTGTGTGCAACTGTTAGGAAAAATAATCTGCTCATGCTGTTTTTAGATTTACCAGAGGAGCGGTCGCCACAGATCACGCACAGTCGTTTCTGAGACAGCATTATTCCTGGGCTGTGAGCTGGCATAGGCCTCAAGCCAAATGGAGGCTTGATATCTTCTGAGCTGCTTACTGAATGCATCCCTGAAATGGGGGCTGAAGAAGAAATCTGGAGACAATAAAACAAACAAAAAAAATATAAAACAGTGGCATTACAGTGTTTTAACTGTACAAAAAAAGCAGCGATTTGTTGTATGAACTGCAGACAAGTTCTATGCAAACAAGAAGAAATATCCAGCAAATCCCCCCCCCCCCCCCCCCCATTAACATCTCCCTGGGCGTTAACAGTGAAAGACAATGCCCCCTCTCCAATATCAACACTCAAATCCTCAAGTGATGGTTACATGAGATTAATTACCACGTAATTACCTGACTGCTGCTAATGGGTCCAAATCCGAGAGACGGTGAGACCACAGGGGAATTAAGTGAGGGGCTAATCACTGAAAAAGGTGAACCTAATATGTTGGTGGGGCTGTTGGAGGCTGAGCTATTAGGTTGCTGTGAGGACATGGCTTGTTAGCTACCCACTGAAGAGAATGATGTCCTATCCGGAGGAGATCAGTCTGAGGGTGACACAACAGCACAATTTTAGCTATACAATAGTAACTGACAGGCCTTGCAGATATTTGCTTTCAAAGTGTGGTGCAGGTTCAGTTGACACAATGCCAGAATTCAAGATTAGCTGTCTGGGTGCTGACCTGCCAGATTTCTGTGTTTAAACCTGGTCAAAGCAGTGCACTGTAGGTGTCAGGAATGATTATAATTAACAGATAGAGGGATAGATAGTCTATAGAGCAAATAATCAGGAGAAAATAAAAAATACTGTTGTAGGCATAAATCTGCAGGACACAAAGGCTAACCGTGTAACATTTTCATAAAAACTAAAGATAATCAGGATACATGAAACCAAATAATAATGGAGGTGTATTAAATCCCCCAGTAAATAATTATCTTACAAAAGAAATTGTTGGAGACCTCAAGATGATTTGCTGTAGTCATAAACCAGAATCCATAAATATACATGATAATCCAACTGGATTAACTTGCAAGGGGGAAAATGTACTGTATTTAGAGGGTGTTGACGTATATAGCAGCGTTCAGACTTCATTACTATAAAGGAAATTAATGGCGTTAACACAGACTTTAACATTAACACCTTTCTGTTGAAACCACGTTATTAAACGTATCTACCATGATACGCAGTCACCATACATTAGGATTACCCCGTTAAATACGACAGCGAGTGAACAATAGATAGCCACCACAAACGTAAATGCCCGTTTTGAATACCGTAAACATATGTGCATTACATTACTGGAAATTAAATACAAAAAATATGGCGTTCAGCTACTTTCACCGCTGGCTGGTTGCAAAACCTTAACGACAGTACAGACCGTGGCCAGACATTTTTAGCTAGCATTAGCTTTGTTTACCACACGTCTGACATTTTATTTAAATTCACTTCTTCAGCAACACACACACACACACACACACAAAATGTAAACATACCGCGTTAGTGAACTAAAATGCTTAACAATGAAGGGTCATTAAAACGCTTAAATAAATACACTTAATGCAGCGCAGTCGTTTCCATTTAGCTAAAACTAGCGGATCGGCTCTGAGCTAGCTGAAGAAGCTAACATTAGCCTGATGCACGGGTTAAGGTGAAAGCTCGAGGAAACTGCTGTTGACAAATTAGCTCATGGTCGCGTGAAGGTTACAACTACGTACCAGACACACCTTCGACGCATTGTTGAAAAACGCCTCGCTTTATCTAATAGAGACAAGCGCTAAACCAGGTCGACGATCAGATCGAGTTTACTTCAGTTTGACGCTGTTGTTGTTTACAGGCCATGATGGCTCGGTGCCACTATCCACTGCAGGCCAGACTGTCTCATGGGACCACCCATAACAGTGCTGTCATATGACACCTACGAGATGCGGCTTAATTTTTGCGAATATTTGCATGGACAACAGTCACCAAATATCTCCACACCCAGGCTAAAAATACACACTGTTCTAATATGAAGTAAATTGCATACGTAATCCACAATAAATCAAAGGCTGTATGGTCACTGATGGAATAATTTTTCTTTTCTTTTTTTTTAAAGTCAGATCAATTCAAGCAGTTAATAAATATATATTCTTTTTAATGTTGTGATTGGCATAATGGTAAACTACAACTTGAGTTAAAAAAAAATATATATATATATATATATAGATTAAAACTGCAATAATGCCTTATAGGTAAAAACAAAATGTGCTAAACTATCTAATTTGTTAAAAACCTATGGGGATGCCACACCTACAAGAATAGCTTGAATGTTGGGTTTTGGTTTTTTCTGCCTACAACCAGAGGATTATATTGCACAACTGGTTCTTTCATTACTGATTTTACTAAGGGAAATTTTTCACAATCCAATAGATCACACAGTGGTTTTTTTTTTTCTTTCCCCAAGTTAAGAATATCTTGTTTACTTCAAATACACATAGGGACATTTTCTACAGAAATATCATGTACATAGGCACAATCTCTTTTGCAGAATTTGCACAGATAAAAATGTGCTACTTTTGGAAGATTCATTAGCCCATTTGGAAAACATTGTTCCTCATTTAATGTTTAAACAGTAATTCATTACTTGAACAGCTTTTATCTTATTCAAACAGCTCAAAAAGCATTGAGCTGCCTTTCTTGTTCAGGCCCAGTCACTGGTGGATACTAAATACTGTAATTTCCATTCCAGTCTGGTCACAACTCACAACATTCATTTCACCTGGAGATTTATTAAGCTGCCCACATGCAAGGTGTGGATGTTATATCATTTAATCTCAATAAACCTAAAAGCCACATACCAAACAACATTCAGAGAGAAAGAGAGAGAGAGAGAGAGAGAGAGAGAGAGAGAGAGAGAGAGAGAGACTTGTTAAACAACTTTGTTTAAAGTGGTTCCTGAGTTAGTGTCTCTTAACAAGCCAGGTGGCATTGTCACCACAAATACTTCTCTGCTCAGAGCAGCCAGAACCAGCTGTTAGGAGCAGCAACTGGTAATACCAGGACACACATTTTAATGATATTACACATGATGGTTTTTATCCTTTTTTTTTTGCCATCAACATAAATATAAAGAAAATGGATGGATGGATGAAAATACATGGACCCGTCATGACTAGAAGGACTTCAGCTCTGTTATTGATTATCTCAGGTTTGTACTGTCCATGCTTTTTCAGTTGTGTACAGCATGTCCTCATTTCACATGTATAAATATATATGTAATACAACATGGGTTTTACAGATGCAGAACTGTTTATGTTTATACTAAGCTTATTTAAATCTATACTGATAAAAACATTAAGCTCAAATTTACACATGATTTTTTTTCCCTTCTCTTTTAATTTAAATGCATTTGACCAAATTATTTACAGTGCTCTATCGGTGCTCACTGGGAACTTCAGACTTTCACTTTAGTAATCTTTCAATGACCTACGAAGAAGCCAAGAACTACTGCAGAACGGCATATACTGATTTGGCAACAATTCACAACTCAGCAGACATGGAAAGATTAATTGCTTTAGTTTCGACAACAAACAGAGCCTGGATAGGACTGGAGATTGGAGATGTTGGGAAGTGGCATTGGTCTTCATCAGATGAAAACACTGACTTTTTTAACTGGAGGTCAGGAGAGCCACAGAATCTGGGTCAAGAAGCATGTGCAGCAATGGATCAAAATGGAACATGGTTTGAAAGCAACTGCACAGCTGAAAGAAGTTTTGTGTGTCTTGGTAAGTAAAATAGCTTTAATTGTTGCTGTACATCAGATCACAAAGGTGTTTCATTCCAGCACATTATATTCTTTATTATGTTAACTTTTCAGGCAACAGTAATGCAAGTCGTCACATCTTTGTATCTGAGGTCAAATCCTGGAGGGATGCTCAGAGTCACTGCAGGGCCTCAGTATCTGATCTAGTGAGCATACAGTCAGTAGAGGACAATAAAGCAGTCCGTAATGTGTCTGTATCTGAGACTGTTTGGATAGGCCTTTTTAGGGATCTCTGGAAATGGTCCGATGGGAGTAACTCATCATTCCGCTTCTGGAAACCAAACCAACCGAATTACTTGGCGAATCAGAACTGTGTTGCTGCCATATTTAAAGATGAAGGGAAGTGGAACGATCTTAAATGTAATAGGAGATTCAGTTTTATTTGTCATGGCGGTAAGTTGGATTTCCTCACATTAAATGATTTCTTTCTGCCAGCAAAGTTACCTTTTAGAATTTGTTGAATTCAGTTGAACATTCATTTTTATCTTTCACAAATCGCAATCAAGCTACATTATTCCTTCTTGAATTCACTGTGTCTTCCTTTGCAGCACAGAAATCAAATTCATCAGCCACCAGTCCACAAACTACAAAAGAGAGCATTACACCAGCCCTAGCAACTACTCCTCCACAGAATTCACCTCCGGGGAACATTACAGCGTTTCATTTGGCTGCTACTAATGTTAACACCACAGCATCAACAACTGCTGAATTTGCAACAGCAAATTCCACAGAGTTTGTGTCACAGCCCTTAAGCACTGGGTTCAGTAATCCAAATACAGAAATGTCAACTACGACAGCAACACCAGTTGTCTCAACAGCTTCAGCCTCAACTCCAACAGCCACTGTCAACAGCCAAAGGTTTAATCAGGGTATGTTTCTAATATTATGTGCCTTTGTGATCATTTTTACTTTGATTATTTAACATGTTAAAGTAAGATCTGTGTCTTGTTGTTGTCTTTCTGAAGAAAACCTGACACTTATACAGGAGAATATGACATGGATTGAAGCCATGAGTTACTGCAGAGACCACCATATCGACCTTGTCCACGTTACCACCAAAGACATTCAAGACTTGGTGACTGAAAAGGTGAAGAATGCCACATCATCCCATGTTTGGCTGGGCCTCCGTTACACCTGTAGTTTTAAATTCTGGTTCTGGATCGAGTCGACATCCAGCTGCTATCAGAACTGGGCGCCAGGACACGGTCCAGATGGGTTACATAAGTGTGGTGTCAGTGGCGCCATTGAGGCCACTGGGAGGCAGCAGTGGGTTGGCTTGCCTGAGACAGAGGAACTGAACTTTATCTGCTATGCTTGTGCTGAGTGAGCACATCTTAAAAACGACAAATGTGCTTAACTTTCATCACACTGGATCCAACCAAGATGTTTTTAGTGATCCAAATTTCACTGGATATTTACAGTTTACTTTGAACAAAGTCTATGACAAACAGGATGTCAAGGCAGCGAAGTTTGACAGGTTTCAAATGAGACATTAAGCTTGTTTTAATGCTGATTCATGACGTCATGCAGCCTTTGTTGAAATACACCTGCCTCCTCTATTGTTGAGACTGAATTTCATTAGATATGAAAACATCATGTGGTGTGTGGGCGTGCACATTCACAGTCATGGGCAGCAAGAGTAATGTGAGAAAATTGATCCGCTGTGTTGCTTTTCATTCGGGGGTTACTATTTGCATGTTGACCCCCTTGGACTCGCCCCTCAAGATTGTCTTTTTTAGACCACCATGGCCACTGTGTCTTCAAACCACACTGCCTGCTGCCTTCACTGGCCCGTCCTTCTTCAGCAGTGCCTCAGAAAACACAAACAGACTTTTACCTTCCTGAGTGCAGCTTTGATATGCAGAAAGTACATTTAAAGCAACAATACAGGACACAATAAAATATTTTCAGGGCTATAAACTTTTGTAATCGGTTCGTCATCAAGCATCCTTACAGATGATAATACAGATTTAATGTGTGTATTCTTAATGCGTTTTTTTTTTTACTCTTTATGACACAATACATACTTATTTTAAGGTGAATACCTAACGTACCAGTGAAAGTTTTATTTCACTGTGAGCGAGCACATGTTGCCACATCTCAATTCCAAATATTAAACTTTTTGATATCTTTTTCTGTTTTTACTAACGCTCAGTTTAAAGAGCACTTATCAACAGTTCCTTGAGTATATTAATGTTTGATTGGTGGTTTTAAATGACTTTATAATGACTTAATACCAGCACATACAGCTCATAATCTACCGCCGAATTTTGAGAAGGGATTTTGCAAACGCAATGACGGTCTCATAACCTACCAATTATTACAGACCATTACACAAGTGTGTCCTGGCTAAGTTCCATGCAGACTGCCCATTGGTCAGTGAGCCTCCCACCAGTTCAATGTTAATGTCCAATACGGTCCAGTAGCTTAGTCCTGGAGAACTCCCTCCCCTCCTTTTCTCACCCTCATCTCCTCTTGTGTGCCGTCCAGCTGGCTCTGACCTCTGATCCCTCCAACCTCACTCCTGACCCCTGAGGACATTCCCACGCCACACCCTTTTGTGCGCTTCTCACCATGCAAACCCAATGGTCACTCCCATTGAATTTTTAGAGATTATATTGAAACAAGATGATTCTTTACTGGGATTATTGAAAAACAGCCGAATTTGGCTTAATGTCAATTCCAGTATGAGATGCTGGAAAACTGAAATGTATGTATAAGTTAATGTATGCATGTGTAAATAAATAAAAACTCCAGAAAAAACAATGGATGATTCTATTTAACTTACATTATGTACCACATGGGTAAAGACTGATAAACAAAAGGTTGAATTCATAATCATTGTAAACATTGAAAATAATTGAAGGAACTATGTAACTTTGCATTCCTCTACCTGCCATGTGGACTTCTATCTTTCCTTTTCTTCTCTGAGCCTGCTCTCCTCCCTTCTTTTCCTTCTGTCACTTTCACAGTTAATTGTAGAAAAGCAGATTTTTGCTATTGAAGCCCAGTCTCTTAGGTAACCCCACTCCTGCATGAAATGAGATGGATAGAGGGGAAGTGATAGTGAGGGGGACATGGACAGACAAACTTAACCAGCAGCAGTTGAGGATGGATGCAAGATGGAGAAGAGACTGAAGTGATGCCTTGAAGGACTTAGAGACAGGAATTAGAGTTTAGTCTTTCATTTGCATAAAGATCCCTAATATTTATATTTACTTCTATGGAAACATTACCATAATATCATTAATGGAATCTAATGTAAGTACTAACATTGTTTACTTTCTTGTGAGGTTAGCGATAAACAGAGAATACAAAGAAGGTAGTATATATATATATATATATATGGTAGTATATATATATATATATTGTAAAACAGAGAATACGAAGAAGGTAGTATATATATATATACATATATATATATATATATATATATATATATATATATATATATATATATATACATATATATATATATATATATATATATATATATATATGTGTGTGTGTGTGTGTGTGTGTCAGTATATAAAAATAAAACATCTACTTTTGGATTACATAATTGGATACTTGATACTTCTCAAGTTTGCACTTAACTGTCTTAGAATTCTTCCAGGCATTTCTGCACTTGGTTTGATTTTATTTTTTGTTTTCATATTTTATTAAATATTTGTCTGCAGGAGTTCTTCTTTTTTTCTGTCCAAAGAACTGAAGGATGATACTGCTGCCTATACCAAGTTTGGCAGGGAGTCTGGTGTTGATTGTCCAAACGCAATTCTTGTACTACTTCTCCCTACCCAGGAGTTGTGGATGGACATCATGCCCCCAACTCTCACTGACTCCCTCTTATATTTCAAAGCAGTGATACTTACAGAGCTCTGCAACGGGATTAACTAAGTGCTTCAGCTGTTTTTGAAGCACCTGCCTTGTGACTATTAAAACAAAAGTCTGCAGGACCTGACATGGACTCATGAAATCAAGAGATTTTGGATTCTATCAATCCTTTAAACCCCTGGAGGCAAGATCTCTATATTTTACCATTACATTGGCAAAAATGTGTTTTATTTTCCCAAGAGAGCCATCAGTTCAATCTCTGTTTGTCTGTATACAGAAATGTTTTCACAACAGTTTAACAGTTTCATTTAATGTGACTATAATGTGAAAAAGCTTAATTTGTTTGACTGATTTCAGAATAAAAAAAGAATCTAAAGAAAAAGGTAGTGTTTCAAAAAGGGTATTATCTGTTGGCCTAGATAAGTGAAAGTAAGCATCTTCCATGCACCGAATATGTCTATAGATCATGTGCTGAAATTATCTGAAACCCTTTGTAAAATATTCTTGTTAAATGTCACCTTTGTCATGACGTATGTGTGTACATAGAAATAAATAGTGTGTGAAACATTAGAGAAAATATCCATATGCCACCAGAGAAAGTCCTGTATGGGACTGAAACACTTGAGCCAGTATTCAGGAAACTGTGAGTAGTGGTGCATCAAACTGAAACTGGCAACATAACTGTCTGCACTTTCATTTAAGCAGAAATAGAAAAGTTTTAACAAAATTCTTCAGAATCAATCGTGTAAACATCTGATTCATTCTCTAGACATTTCTAAGAACCCAGATATGATTTTTTGGTTTTTTTTTACTAGGAACAAATAAAAAAAGGGTTCGTGCATACCTGCTCCTTCACTTTTCTTCTTCATTACATCTTTTTAATGGTGTTTATATATATAATAAAAAAAATAAAGTTTCAAACACATTTCTGTTTCTTTGTTATTGCTCAGAGAAAGGAAGCTACTTGTCCCTTGAGGAAAAAATCAAAACATGTAGACACTAATAAGGAGAGGACATGGCAAAATCAGAATTAGCTTTCACAAATAGTAAATGTAGAGCAGCACAGACCAAACTACCACCAACCATCAAAGCAGTTTAGTAGTTTTAATTTATATTTTGTGCATATTCAACTCACTTGTCATGCATATAAGGAATACCTGCACTCAATTTAGACCAGGGGTGTCAAACTCCAGTCCTGGAGGGCCGGTATCCGGCAGGTTTTTGTTGTTTCCCTCTACCAACACAGCTGATTCGAATCAAATGCATCCAGCAGCTTCTTGTCAACCTGTTTTTAAGTTTTGGTCAGGTGTGTTGGAGCATGGAGACAACAAAAACCTTAAGGATACCGGCCCTCGAGGACTGGAGTTTGACACCTGTGGTTTAGACCTACTCCACAACACTTTATGTTTGAAAGAAGCTGCATTAGTAATTAGATCAGTTAAAATACATGAATAATGACAAATGATAAAGATTCATCAAAATTAAGTGACTAAAATGAAGTAGTGGTGGTAAGGAAGTTTGCAGATGAGTTCAGAAATGCTTGGAGAGAGAGAGAGAGAGAGAGAGAGAGAGAGAATGGGTGAGCAAACTCTGGATTTCTTGTAAATCACATGATTTTGGGGAAATCTGGCCCACTTGCAGTGGCCAATGACAGGATGGTTACATATTGGCAAATACTTTCCATTCTGCAAGCCAAACAGTGATGGATCAAACATTGTTTTTGTTTTGTTTGTTTGTTTGCGTTTTAAATAATATGTAGTTAGAATAATAGAATTCAGTCTGTATGAGCTTATCAATACATTTTTTATTTTTCATTTATGTATTTATTTAATTTAATGAGGACAATGCACATTAATGAACACTGTACAAATTTATAACATTGTGTAAGTATGACAGATTTAGCAAGAAGCTACTTTTCATCTGTAGTCCTCAGACATTTGCAGACAATGAAACATACAAAAACATATATCATTTACTATAAATACAATACACAAAACCCAATCTGCATAAAATATACTGTACTCATTAAACTTCACCAATGTTGAAAAGTTTGATTGGTTTTCAGTCTGTTTGTTACCAAGTGTCTATGCAGAAATTTTTATCATGTATGTCCTGTGCACATATCAGTTTGCACATATGTTTCATGCGATTATTTGTTGCCAGTTAGCATGCGTTACTATGAGAAGAGTGGTTGTCCTGAAGTTGTGGAATTCACTTCCTCGAGTTAAGAGCAGCCTCTCATGCTGACTTTGTTAAAAAGCAGTTAAACATATCTCTTTGGCAGACTTTTGAACTACCCTGATGCAGCATTTTAATGATTTTTTCCCCTGCTTTTATCGGTCATGATCTTCCACTCAGCTCAACTTTATGTATAAAGCCCTTTAAAACAGAGCTTGAACAAACTGCTGTACACAATCAGCCAAAACAACAAGAGAATAAAACAGTTAAAAGAGGGATAAATAACACAATAAAACAAGAGAAATAAATAAATCAATCAATCTTCAAATCTGAATTGTATAAAGTCTGATGTATTCTTGTGTTTTTTATAATTATGTTTTTATCATGTGATGCACTTTGAGAGTTTTGTCCAGAGAAGTGCTATATAAATAAAGGTGTACTTACTCCTGTGTTTTCTAAGTTGTAAATCAGTTTTTCTCAGTGGGGAAAACAGGGCAGGCATTATCAGATCCACTGATTGTGAAATATGGGGGTGAAGGACATATAAAATCTGTCATTGCAGAGCTTGTGTCAGAGCAAGCAATGAAAAACAAGCTGCACAATGAAGTGCTGCATCACCTTGTTTCTGCTTCTGGTCTTGCCTGTGGTGGGTGCAGTTAAAGACAGGTAAATGAAGGAATATATCGATGTATATCTAGGTATAAATCTTCAATATAATGATGTATGGTAATACATATTTGTACTTGATACAGAAGTTTAAACAAACATTTTGTCACTTTGCATATGATATTATGATGAATTAGTCATTTTTTATACTGCCAACCTTGGATACTATGCAAAATTACATCTTATTATTGTAAAGAAAACAAATCATGCTGGAGTGTAAATGTTTATCCACAATCATGTGAAAGTAAAAAGAATTGTGGATTTAACTTTTAATGTTTTTCTGTGCAGATTCTTTATTTCTGCCCCAAATGTGTTTCACTTTGGGGTTAAGGAGAAAGTGTTTGTCCAGGTGGGACAGAATCATTTCAATCAGCCTATAACCCTCTACCTGGAGTTTGAAAGCGGTGGCATTGTATCTGACAAGAAAACAATTTCTTGTGAAAATGAAGATCTAAAACCCGTTGAGCTCATGGTATGAAAACTTAGCAAAGCATAACAAAATGCAAAAAACAAGCGACATTTTCCTTAGATTTTATTAAATCACAATTCTCATTTGCAACTTCACAGATAGAAAGAAGTCATAGGTTTGAGATCCTAAAAAGGCTAGAAAAAAAACATGGCCGTCCTTACCTCAACCTAATGGCAGTGAGCCCCAGCTTTAAAGGCGAAAACACAAGGAAGGCAACAAGGGTCCTGGTTTCATTTCACAGGGGATATATCTTCATTCAGACCGACCAGCCCATGTACAACCCTACACAAAAAGGTTAAAACAGAGTCAGCATACATCAAGAAATGTATAATCATTTCAAACAAAGAACTGATTGTAAAGTAATTTAACATTATTTATCATTCCTTTAGTGAATTACCGGATATTCACTCTTGATCACATGTTAAGGCCCCAACAGGAACCAATCTACATATCAATATTCGTAAGTAAATATATATTTACAGGAAGGACTTACCAACAGATTTTCATGGTTAATTGTGAATACTGATCCCTTTCATATTTTGTGACAGAATGCTGATGGAAACAGAGTACTTAAGACCTTCGTGGCTGGCTCTGAGGGGATTTACAAAGGCATCTTCTCCATTCCTAGTGTCTCTAAGTAGGTGAAAGTAAATTTACCATGAACTGTGACTAACACATCCACACAAACATCCCTGCAATATTGTTTGTCTTCATGAAGAATGGGCACATGGAAGATAACTGCACACTATGAAGATGATGTGAAAGAAGCTGCTGTCCGGGAGTTCCAAGTCCAAAACTTTGGTAAGCACCAGAGTGACTGGAGTATTTTAACTTAAATTAACAGACAATATTTCTCATCTCTACAAATACTGTGATACACCCTAGTTATGCCAAGTTTTGAGGTGAACATCGCAATGGAGCAGCGCTATATTTTACTGAATGATGTTCATCTCAACTTCACCATCTCAGCCATGTAAGTGTTCAGGTTTCATGTTTCATGTTCATCATGCGACTCGCACAGTTATTCCCTCAGCTGCATACACTGCACCATTCCAGGCAGAGCAGCTAACACATTGTGGTGGTGTGTCAGGCAGCTGAATTTTTGCATTTGAAAGTAATTTTTAAAAAAAAAGAAAAAGATGTTAAGTGTGGCTGATTTACATCAGGAAGCAAATGAGACAACTGTTTTGAAAGTTCAGCACTTTGACTTGCATCTTGTCTTGTTGCGACAGTGTGAACGTTGTGAACGGGCTTTGTGAGGATCCACAGAACTCACATGTGCCCACTCTGATGTCACCTTGTCAATGATAAGCTAGCCACAGCTCACAGTTTCATTTAAATTCTTCTTTAATCAGAACATGTTGACAAAATGAACATTTATTCTTGAAAAAGATCTTTTGAACTGAGACCTAAAACATGTAAACTTTGCTGAAGTCAAAAATAAAATGACAAGAAGGGTCAATTCTTTGTATTGTGCTTTCAGTATGTCTTCCTCTGCCACATACATTGAGTTTTACTTTCTTCTACAAGAAAATATGAGTAGACAATGTTTATAAAAATTGTCACTACAGCTAATGTTATGATCATTTTAATCTTACAATGCAGTCTATGAGAAATTGAGCCTTAATAATGTTTTGTGACATAATATAAATTGTATAAATATTTTAGTTTCCAATTGTCTTTCTGTCTAAATACAGTAGAAACAGCTATTATTTTTTCTAGGTACTCATATGGTAAGAAAGTTGAAGGGGCTTACCACTGCCAGCTTGGAGTGGTAAAGAAAAGTACAGCTGATGGTAAAAGAGTGATTCCTACCTTTATCAAGGGACTGGAGAAAACTGGTTCGGTGAGCAAACAAACAATGTATTTCTCATTCATTGTGCAAGTTTTTCTAAGGCTGAGCAATATTTTTCCTCTCTATAGCATTTCATTCTGCCACTTCGTAACCAATCATATATGTCCATATTTACAGGTCCAAAATGGAATTGAAAGACTTTCTTTTCAGCTTGAAGACATTAACTCAAAACTCAAAAAAGGACTGAACAAAACCCTCTCTGATCTGCAGAAAAATGGATTACAGCTCTTTATGGGAGTATATATCACAAATGTGAAAAGTAAGAGACACACTGACTCTCAGTGCACCACTTTTTAACATGACTTTCACCTGCTTCTAAAACCTCATGAACTTAATGTGATGATAGTGTAGTGTGTAAGAATGATGACTTGCATCCACATAGCAGTAAATGCTTTTGGAGTTATTATCTTTTAGTAACTTTTATCAGTTAAACTGAAGTATAAATTGTTTTAAAGCAGATCTAAATTAACCTACTGCTGCCGCTGCTGCAGTTGTAATATCACATAGTATGCAGTGGTTCCCAAACTTATTTTGCACGGCCCGCTTTTCATTGATGACAATAATGTTAAGACCCCCACACAGTCACATGAGCCAAAGTTCATCATTTGGTTATTGGCTGCAGTGTAGTTAACTGATATTAAAACCGTGTCAGTGTCAGTTTTATTATTCTTTCTTCTGCTATGGCGTGAAACATTTTAAACCAGGAATCTCTGCAAACCAATTCAAATGAGTTGAGCTTTCAATGAGACAGATGCTGCTTTCGTATAACAGCTATACCATATATGATAGTTGGGTAGTTTCATTTAAATAACCTACAGGCTTTGAGTGTGTGTGCGTGTATGTGTGTTTGTGTTTGTGTTCAGGTTGAAAAGTCTCCAAGTGGCGGTGGAACTTGTTTGGTTTCATATTATCACATGATAATATTTTGACACATTCAAACACACAGTGGTCTCTCTTCATTTCCCTCCATTGATTATTGATTCACCATTACCTGGTGAAGCCCAGAGGCAGATGTGTTCCATCATATTTTCATTTGAGCAAGTCCCTCTTGCTGATTCATCATTGTTTCCCACTGGTACTTTCACAAATTTGTTTCATGCCACAACTTCAAGTTTTATTTAGCCGTGCTGCAACCCCACTGTACTCTTTTGTGCTAATGTTATTGAAAAAAAACATATTTATTTATATTTAATGCAACAAATGTGACAAGACCCACTTGAAAATAATAGATTTTTTTGTTGTCGTTTTTATTTTGGTTGACATTGCTGTGTGTATTTCTTTGCCTAGGTGGTGAAATGCAACAGGCGGAAGTCTACCTTCCCATCATCTCCCAAAAATACACCTTAGACCTCTCTCGAACTCGCTCTCATTTTGTCCCTGGATATCCATTAGATGTGGTTGTATGTCACAAAAACAAATATTTACAACAACAGGTGCATGACCCGAATAGTCTTTTCTACAAGACTTTGTTGCTATTATAGATGGTCATACGTCTCCCAGATGGCTCCCCAGCACCTGGCATGCTAGTAAACATTGACATACAAGAATCACAGGAATCTTGGCAAGGCACCACCAATGAGGAGGGGACAGTGTCCTATACCTTTAATATTGGTGAGGTTGCTCAGATTACAGTCAATGTAAGTATCCCTTTGTAACACTTAGTTTAGCTTTTTTACAAATTCACTTAAAATTCAATTTCCCTATTTTCTGCAGGCATCAGCAGGAGGCTTAAAAAAGAGTAAAATCATAAAACCTGCTTCATCTCCAAGTGGCAGCTTTCTTCACATGGCAGTTCCAAACAAAGTTTATTCTGTAAATGAAATCCTTTCCGTAACATTCAGCACCACGAATGGTCCAAGCACAGGACGCATTAACTACATGGTGAGGAAATTTGATTACATACAAAACAGTTTGTCCTGTGGTTAAAGGGGATATTGCTTGCAAAAATTACTTTTCTAAGTGCTTAGAATTGTCTCATGTGGTGTTCTAAGTCACGAACAGACAAAAAACTCCTATGAAAAGGATTTTTAGCGGAGTTTGAAATTAAACGTCTAAATGGCTCGTTTTAAAATCTCCATTTTTATGATGTCATAAACTATTCAATTCCTCCCTCTGTTGGTCTTCAACACCACCCATGTCTGTGTGTGGTTTGCTCACTCCGCCTGTCTTCAGCCTGTCTTCAGCCCGACTGGAAGCAGTAGGAGTTATGGCTAGTCAGATGGAAGAGGCTTCTCTTCATAATTAAAGGAAAAGGATCCTCCTGGAACAAAGTGTCACCTGAGCAGTGGTGTCGGGGGGGTGAAAGAGAAGCAGCTGCACTCAAACTATGGACCTCGTTTGCCAAAACAGGGCACCAAAGTTTAATTGATATGTCAAAGAACTGTTTCAGATTGGGTATAACATGCATTTAAAAGAAAAGAAAAAATTATTTGTTATTTGTTATGATTATTGATCTTCAATTACTTGTCTTTCAGATTCTGAGCCGTGGAATCATTGTTAATACAGGGTCTCTTAACGGAGGAACATCAGCTAAACTCAGCCTGCCAATAACAGCTGATATGGTTCCAAGTTTCCGTCTGATTGGTTATTATTACACCAATGGTGGTGACATCATAGCTGACTCAGTGTGGGTGGATGTCAGGGATGAATGTCAGATCCAAGTCAAGGTGAGTAAACAGTACAGATAGAAGAGCAGTCTGAGCCAAATGAGGAAAAACAAAGTAAACTTTACCTCATCTGACCGAATGGGCTTAAATTTGAAATTTTTCTCTCTTTTTCATCCATTTTTGCATCATTCTTGAAAACTGAGACAATAAACAATGACTGAAAAACACTGCAACTGAAGAAAAAAAAAATTCTACATTTTTTTAGGTACAACAAAAACGAGCTTCTGAACCTGGAAAATTGTCTGAAATAGAAATTGATCTCAGTGGTCAGGCAGCCAAAGTGGCTTTGCTGGCAGTGGACAAGGCCTTCTATGGTCTCAATGTTGATAATAAACTCACAGCTAAACAGGTAACTCTTTCAAATACTCCTTTTAATAATCTTTTTTATTTGAGGTCATTTAATTTTTTCCTTTTTTATATACACATAGTTCAATTCCAGGTAAAAGGTAATTATTTATATTTAAAAGAAATGCAAAGTTCCAGCTCTTGTTCTCACTTTCCAGGTGTTTTCAACAATGAATTCGTATGACCTTGGTTGCTCATATGGTGGAGGATCTAATCAAGCATCAGTACTGGTGGATGCTGGCCTGTCTTTTGTCGATCAGTCCACATCACATTGGAAAACATGTATGGCAAATATAACTTCAAATCACTTAATTATTAACAGTTTCTTTCTTAACAACAAAACTTGATTTACTTGATTATTGAGTTAATGGATTGTATTATACTAATGAAAATTATAATATAAGCCACAGGTTCCAGTGTCTTCTGTTGCTATCGAAATGTCATAATGTTTGGATAATTTGTTCTCCTTGTAAAAAGAGACTTTTCAGATGAACATGACAGGGTGAGCTACATATGTGTGTGTAATGTGTGCAAGTTGTTGTTAATATTTGTTGGAATCAAACCATACATGTGTCTGTATTCAGTTAAAAAATATAAGCAACTGCCTCTCTTGTTGAGGCTTGTTGGCTGACCTTTAGCTGGATTTAAGCATAAAATCATCCAGGCTGTTACTTCAATGCATTCAATCTACATCAAGGGTGTCCAGTTCTGGTGTTCGAGGGCCACAGACCGGCAGATTTTCCATGTACACCTGTTCCACTTCCAACACACCTGACTCTGATATTTGTTACACTTCCCAACAGCTTTTCACTGCAATTCAGAGTCTGCACGAAAAAGACGTTCTGTGGACTTTCAAAATGAAATGAAGACCTTAAGTAAGATCTCTATTATTCTGATTGATCTGAGATAGTATGCTTTTGTTTTTGTAGGAACATGCTAAACTGAGTGCTCTTTCATTGTCTTGTGTCAGTTTCAGAATCAAATTACACAGATACAGAACTCGAAGAGTGTTGTTCTCTTGCATTTTCTCCCATCCCCATGAGGCGGACATGCAAGGAAAGGGAATCAAGAGTCCTCCTGATAAAAAATAAAAAATGTGCTGATGCCTTTCTAAAGTGCTGCCTCAAAGCAGAGAAGCTAAGACGAAAAAAGATGCTTGAAGAGGGCCAGACTGGATTTGGAAGGAGTGAGTAAAACAACTGAAATGTCTTCTTGAATAGTACAGCTGATGAGTGTTACATGGTTATCAAACTATCAATAAAAACTTATATTGTTCTTATTTATAGCTGCAACCACAGCTGACATTAAACAGTTTTTCTTGGACCCTACTGAGCAGTATGTTCGACGATTCTTTCCCCCAAGCTTTGATTTCAAAGAGATTGATGTGAATGGTAAATTAAGGTATGTTAAATGTCCAGTTGTTGTCTTTGTTGCATGTCCCAATGAAAGGGTCGCCACAGAAAATCATTGCACTTGGGGATTGGCACATGTATTACACCATATGCTCTTCGTGACACAACACAACACATATATCTGGGCTTGGGACCATCAGAAAACATTTGTGTACCCCTTGGGGCTACAGCAGCGTGAGGGCTCAAACCGCCAACCATCAGGTCACATGACAGGCGGCACTACCACCTGAGCCACTGCCACCCCACCCCAGTTACATATTGAAAATAGGTATTTGTCACAGTAACCAGATCTTTTAATTATTGTTTTTGTTGTTCCTCATTTGTAAAACAATATTGTTTGATAGAATTATGATACATCTTAATTAAGCAAACATAGTACAAGTATCAATTACTGGTCAGATGTGTTTTGCAGCAGTTTGATCATAGCTAAAAACTGTTTTAGGCATTTATTGCCACTACCGGACTCCATCACCACTTGGGAAATTCAGATAGCCACTTTGTCTTCAGAAACTGGTAAGAACAGCTGTTTATTCCCTAAATGTATGGTCATTTAATTAGAGAAATTGTTATACGTATCAGCACTGTGCTTTTTCTGTATGCCATTTAGGGTTCTGTGTGGTTAAGCCATATGAAATGAAAGCATTTAAGACGGCATTTGTGTCTCTGACGCTGCCTTACTCAGTGAAAAAGTTTGAACAACTGTCTATTTCGCCTGTTATCTACAACTATGATGATAAAAATCTAACGGTGGGTACAAAAGCCGGCAATCAGGGGGCATTTATTATTTACAGTACAGAAAGGATGAAATTAACTTCTGACTGTAATATTTCTCTCTGTACTTTGCATATCCACAGGTAGCGGTGCATTTGGAACAAACTGAACATCTTTGCTCTCCTGCTTCAGCCACCACCAGCTCTTATGTCCAAATTACTGTGGAGGCACATTCCTCAAAGTTCGTGTCTTTCTCTGCTGTCCCATTGGCAGCTGGATCAATACCTATTAAAATACGTTTATACG
>NC_136623.1:23411594-23479094 GCF_933228915.1 Telmatherina bonti
CTCAACTTTATATTGTAAGCATGTAATAGCAACTTGATAAAAGCTTACAAATGTTAATGTTTGGATTTTTGCTGTGTTCCAGCATTCATTGTTACAGTAAACTCTGTATCTTTGAAGAGCAACTTTGAGCTGTACAAAACCACTGTAAACGAGATCCTCAGATCAAGTAGGTTAACTAAGTGCTTGCCTAAATAACTCAGTTTTGTCTGCGTTTATCGTTGATTTGCGTTTTATAAAGATTATTATCATCTGTTTTCTAGATGAACTTGTGAATGTGAAAGAGAATTCTGTTCGAGTGTTTGCCAAGAGGCTTCACTGCAAGGGCCAGTTAGACTTGGGAAAGCAGTACCTCATTATGGGCAAAGATGGCTCCACGACTGACTCAAACGGAGCGTGAGTGCACGATAACAAATAATATCAATAAAAGCACCACCTTATATGGACTGATGAACATTTTTTACTCAAACTCTTTTTATAGGATGCAGTACCTGTTGGACTCAAACACCTGGGTGGAAAGAAAGCCTCTGGAGCAAGAGTGCCACAGTGTCAACAGAGCTGCTTGTTATGGGTTTAATAAGTTTGTAGAAGAGTATAAGATGAATGGGTGCACACAGTGAAAAACATATGCACATGTTAGCTTTGATTTCAGCTCCCTGACTGCAGTTTTGTTTCCCATTTGCTGCAGCCAGCATGTCTGTAGAGAGCTTTTCATTTGCTATTTGTTTTACAGTATCATACCATACACTATTAGAACCATCCATCAGTAATGAGTGCTGATCATTATCAGATGACGTGTTAAACCTGTCCTCACCACTTTGTTCTTTTAAGTTGCAACACAGCTTCATTGTCTGTTTTCTGTATGTCTAATACAGCGATGAGCATTTAGGTTAAAATTTACATTGTTTTGATGTTGGTGACCAATGTTTTTTATCATTGCTTATGCGTGTTTAAAGAACTGCTCAAATCAAAAGTGAACACTCAAACAGAAAGTCTGACCAAATATATAAATATATATATTTGTTCTTTCATGTTTCTCCTAGTGTGATTCAGCTTGACTTCACCTTTTCTGTCAAGTACATATTGGTTTTTTCTTTAAATGTTTTCTTTTTACTTCACGGGCAGCAAAGAATCTGAGAGGGGTCTCTGTTCTCAACCCAACCCCGGTCAGTTCGGCCCACTCCTTTTTTAACATCCGCAAGCCGGGGAAAATGGAAGCAATGGGAGTGGTTTTGACCACATGAGACTGATTCACTTGCTCAGACTGCATAATTTAGACCAGTAATTCCCTTATAATTATTAAAGTTCATTATTTAAGAGAATTAATATGTCTTTCTCAAAACTGTTCAAACAGGAGACATGATGTAGAAGTTACTGGGTGTAATTACAGAATTCATAGTGAGGGACGGTGGTGGGGGTGGGGTTTGTGAGTGAGTAGGTGGTGAACAAGCGAAGGCTTATGTGCCTATATTATTCCAATCTCTGAGGCTAGGTCCAATGTAAGCAACACGAGGGCACTGACCATCACTTCAATCGCACCAACCTCAACGCTTGCACTGTTCCAGCCTCACCATTTAACATTACATTCATTTTATTAGATTGGACTAAATAAAAGGTAAATAAATATGCAGATCTCAAAATTACTTCAGTGTGCTGCCAATAGCCAACAGCACATTGGTAAAGATCAATGTTTCACTGTAGTCCCATTAGAAGTAATCAGTGACTTGTCATGTGCACAAAGAGTAAATCTGTCTCCTAAACCCAGAGCTGTCCCAGTAACACTGCCAGTAGCTTATTAAGAGGAATGTTGTACACTGGATTATGGATCATAGTTATGCAGGACTGCAAATTCAACTTCAACTTTTCAACTTTATTTATATAGCGTCAAATCACGGCAATGCCATCTCAAGACGCTTTACAGGCAGAGAGGAAAACGTAATGAAAGCCAATTCATAATAGCCTATAAGGAAACCAACAGATTGAGTTGAGTCCAACTCAATCTCCCATCCTGAGCAAGCACACTGGCAACAGTGGGAAGGAAAAGACTCCCTTTTAACAGGAAGGAAACCTCCGGCAGAACCCGTCTCAAGGACAGGCAGCCATCTGCCTCTACTGTGTGGGGGGAAGAGGACAGAAAGACAACAGACAACAGGAACTGCTACTCCCGGCCAGGGAGACCTGCTGAGACAGGAGACATACATGTTAATGATGCAACACTGTTAAGATAGAAGAAGCTGTTTTCAAAAAGAGGGAATGCTTTTGACATAAAAATATATGCTTACATAAATGTACAAGTGTATGGACACAAACACACACACATTTATATAAAAATATATATATATATATATACATACATATATATATGGACGTTTTTTTTCATGACCAACATTCTGGTTTAGCCTATCACATATCTGTGAACTTTATGAACATTTAATTTAATCAGGTGTATTTTCCAGTCATTACCAGTCATTATATTTAAAGGCCAGGACAAGGTCAGTAGTGTGAGGGTGGTCTAGGTTCAGTTAGAAGTAGAGTAAAAGCTAAGGATTTCCTGGAGGCTGCCAGCAGATGGAGTGGGACTTCCCTCTTTGGAGACCAAGTTTAGAGTTTTTTTTGTATATATTTCATCACGAAACTGTAATTATGACAGCCATTATTCACAGGAAACATTTTATGTCCTGATTTTTTATAATATACTAATTAAGAAAAGTCAGGTGATGTATATAAATGATAACTACTGCTTCAATTTGAAAGTGGTGGTCAGAAGTTGATTGTGATTAATGTATTATATATTTTCCTCTTTGATCAACAGTAATATACAGCAATAACAATAATAAAGGGTGTAATTATTTAATAAATAAATACAAAGAACTGCAGAAGTATGTAAAACACTAAGCATACCCACGCTGCTTGTAGAAGGCTCATTTTCAGCCAGATTCAGCTAGTTTAATGCATATGACAGAAGTAATTGTTACCTCTCATTGATCTTGTTAGTGTTTTAAAACTATTTCAGATTAAACATTGTAAAAGAAAGCTCATTCCCAAATTGCAATTATTAGAAGCATTTTTCAGTCTTCTCTGAAGTAAATGCCCCTGCATCATAAAGCCTACATAAAATATGAGGCTATCTGTCCAACAGCTAATGCTGACCAAATACTAGGTCATTACGACAATGATCTCAACACAGCAGCAACTCAGCAGCATAATAAGAATCCAGCGGTTGCCATGGGTCAGTCAAAGTCCAAATTTCAGCCCAGTAAAATGCTATAGTGGAATCTAAAAAGAGTTGTTCACAAACAAATGTGTGGACACCTTTAAAAGGAGGGTGAGCCATCTTACTCCACTGCTTTAAATGACCCCTAAATTAAATCTTGCTGCATTTCAGTAAGAAGTCAACAGGGGTTTCAGAAGTCAAGTGGCTGATATTTAAACTTGAATATGTTTGTTTAAATTGAGACAATTTACAGCCAAAGTCATCTAAGGGGAGTTAATTTAAGGTATCAATTTTTTTTTAAACTATATCTATCAGCTGACACTTTATAACTTTTAATCAAAGAGTTTTTATAAGCAGTTTTGCTTGTTAAAGAGATTTTTTTTTTAAATTGCCTGCTGATATCCTTACTCTGTCATTCTCTTTTCTAATCAAACTAAAAAAAAACAAAACCTCTCTACTGCGTTTTTTGAGCTATCTCATTTAGTTTCACTCCTTCATGAAAGAATCTTGTATCAACCCTGCATTTTTATTCTCACTGTTTAGGCAATTGATCTGCTTCATTGCTGTGATGCAACAGCACACAGTGAGGTACTTGTCCGTCAGGATCAGAACATGACATGCCCGCCATGAAAGACTTGCTATCTCAGCACATTTATACTCAAAATATCTGTTAGCTAATGTGTTTTACTGTTTGCACTCATTCACTACCTTCTGACCCTTGCAAAGTCAACATTTGTAGAGTAAGAGAAAACCGTCACTTACATTTTCTACAAAAAGACTTTAAACATTGACTATTATATTAAAATTACAAACATCATTCCAGATGAGCATCCAGAGTTCGTTTCAATCATATAAAAAGCTGCAATGATTGTAACTTTTTTTTTTTTCTTGTACATTTTTCAAAAGACCATTAGCTATATGTGCTGTTTGTTCAAAACCCTTTATATACCTGTCTTCATGTGGTTTACAAAAGGTGGGATGGTGGGTGGCCATTTGGTCAGGGATGTAGTGCCTGCACAGAGCATTCCTTAATTCTAGTGGATATTTGGTTACTTACATAACTCCCACGTAGTTACATCTCATTACCTCCAACAAATAGCTTATTCATATAGCGAGAGGTTCCTGTCCCCCAGAATCAGCACTGAATACGAACAGTGTTAAGCTATGTATTCCAGCTGAATCATGATTCTCAAACCTGGACTTTATGCAGTCTGACTGTGTGCTGATTGCGGCCGTCTCTGGTATAAGTCCAGATGTAAATGGCTAACAGGGAATCACTATACGGATCCTTGCAAAGCTACTTATTATTGCTTTACATTATCTGCAGCTTTTAGAATTATACTTTGGATTTTAATGAGCTGATTAATTTCATTTTAAATAAATACACTTACTACACATGGACGGAAGTATCACTTTAGATTTGGTGGATTGAATGTATATTAAAATCATATATTAAACACACACACAAAAGTATGTTCTTTGAGTACAGAATCCAAGAAACTAAATGACCACATTTGACATACAAAACAGTAGAAAAAATTGCAACTCCTTCTTTAAAGCCAACACAAATATTTTCAATGGTGGTTGGAAGTGTGGGACCACGAGGTGTGGTATAAAAGAGTGAGGTGTGTATGTGTGTAAAGGGGGGCTGTTCTTAAGTAGGAGCAGACTTTATCACTCTCGTACTTTCAAGAGTTACTCCTTTCTCTCACCTCTTTCCTTCCAGATCATATCCAGCAAATCTGCACACTCTTCCTGATCTGATGGAGGCAGAAACTTAAAGACAAAGGTAAAACAAAGAATGAATTGATTATTCTTTTCCTCTTATGTGTAATTTTGACATTGAGGTGATAACTGCAGTCATTTTTGAGAATATTCAAACTGTAGGATATATGAAAATATTTAAAAATCCTATTTTTTAGGGGGCCATTATCTTCTCTCTGCATTTTGAATGAGTTGGAAATGTTGCACCTTTGTGTTCATTTAGCTTAAGCTGTTTGAAATATTATGCATACTTGCATTGAGCGTATTTTTCAGCCGACAGGGATGCCACAGGAAGTGGTAAATTGTGCTTTTTAGACTTCCTGAAGTTTATACAAGTTTTAGCATTTTTATTCTGTCAAATGTATTGGGTCATTGTATAATCATTTCAATCTGAGAAATAAAGCCAATACTGCAACTTATCTGTTATCCCACACACTCCAATACAATATCTAAAGTTTTGGCTTGCTGTCGTGACCATATATCACAGACAGACAAGTTTGATTTTCTATTGATTTAAAAACAAATGAGTGAAATTATTAAGTTTTTTTTATTTCCATTCTTTTTTGTTTTTGTTGTAGTTGTTTCTTTTTTTTTTAAAAAAGCTGTTTTAGTGTAATATGAGCTATAACCTTCAATACCACAATAGACATGTGGGATCCCACATGTCACAAATAAGGCTCTGTTGAATCGTCGCCTGGTCTCACTGGCTGGCTCTCTGCTTTTCCCACTCAACTCACTTTCTTTGCTGCAGATTTAGGTTTTATTTCATTTGGCAAACTGCTCTATTTTAAAGATAGTTTGTTTTTTGGTTGTTTTTTTGTTTTTTTTAACTTAAATTTGCTTTATCTACTGTTATCTAAAATTTGAAAGGGTGCTACTTTCTTTATTGTCAGGAACATTTTGTGAAGTTAGAAGAGAACTTCTTTAGTAAAATGCATAATGTGTCTCAATGTCATATAAAATTTAATAAAAAATTATATGAAGAAGAAATGCATACTCACAGTAAGATGCCAAGCTCAAATTCTCACTGAATAAAGGATAACTGTACAGGTACAGTTGGCCTGTACACATTCTGCAAGTTGTAGCTTACAGGACGAATACTCATGACTCAAGATGATTAAACTGAGTTCCATAAACATTGAAAAAATGTGGTACCATTCCACTTCTGGCAAAGGACAGCAAAGAGTGAGGCATAAAACTTGAGGCTGATGTAAGAGTAGCCTCTGAGTAGCCACTTTATCTGAGAAGTATGAATGGGAACTCTGTGAATAGGTAGCTGGCTGGTGCTAAAAATGTATGCTCATTTAAGGTCTTGTTAGAACTCAGACGGACACAAACATTTTTAAATCGGATTTCCCTTTATCAAAATAAATTCTAATTTCTCTATTTTTTATCTTTAGGAGCAGCCTAGCAAAGTCCCCCCTCTCACAAGTGCTTTCAGAGGTATAAAGGAAGGAAGTCATAGTTTTTTAGTTACTTATTCACAGAAATTCCAAACACAATACCCTCTTTGGCCACAGCTGCTGGTTCAAAATGTTATTTACTCTGGGACTTCTCCTCCTTCTCACCCCATTTCCATCATTTCAAACCACGACCAATGAGAAGAGAAATGCCACAGGAAGTGAGGGGTCAAGATCCCATACCATTTTCACCCTTTCAAAACCAAAAACCACTGCTACCCCAACCAAACAAGTCGCTCACCCCACCTTGAAGCCAAACACAGTCAATCTGACTGTTTTACCTACCCCAGCCTCCAACCATAAATTGTCAACAATCATCGCTACAGCAGCTACCAAAAGCAGACTTGGCTCCGCAGTAATACAAACCACTCCATCAGCAACACTAAAGGTTACTACAGCCAGCAGTGCTATCACCAACAAAGACAAGCAAGTTTCAGGTGACTATACTGCTCAGGCTAAGTCATCCTCAAATCATGACGTTAAAGCTAATAAAGAAAGGCCTGCTCCCACTGGAGCTCCAAATGTTCAATCCACAAAGCTTCCTTTATTCACTAAGGCTATATCCACCAAAGGCAAACCCCAACAGTCTGCCAATCACATTGCTTCAGTGAAATCTACTTCAACCAAAAATAGGAAGGCTGCCAAAGACAAGCCTGCCCCCACCATAGATCAAAATGTTCAGTCAACATCCATTAAGTCTACTCCTGCCAGTGGCACTAAAACCCCCAAAAGTAAGCCTGTAGCCTCTGTCAATCATACTGTTGTTCATAACACTCCCCCCACTGGTGACGGGGAGTCCAGAGACAAGCCTGTGCCCACAAAAGTTCCTACTGTTCTGTCAACACCAGTAAAGACTGTTTCTATGGACAAGGATAGAGTACCAGCTGCTACAAACCACACTACTCTCACCAAGGTCCCCACCAGCACAAGCAGAGAAAAACCTCCTCCTTCGCAACAAATCACGGTGGTCATCAGTGACGGATGTGACTCCAGTAGCACCAAGGAACAAGAGATTAAGCTGAAGCCTGGCACTCCTCTAGTGATGTCTCATAAGATAAGCCTGCAACCTGGGGGCTGCACTGGGGGATGTGAGACTGAGATGGCAGCTCTCAAAGGACGTGTTGCTCGACTGGAAAAAGAGATGACCTTTCTAAAAGAAAAATGTATGTTCTACTCACCAAATTATAACATCTAACTGTCTTACCACAGATTTACTTTAAAAAAAACAAAACAAATATGGTTCTTTTTGTTGCTGGCCAGGTCCATGTTCTGCAAATTGTCCAAATGACTGTAGTGGCAAAGGCGAATGTGAGAATGGGAAGTGTATCTGCCGAAAAGGATTCATGGGTCCAGACTGCAGTAAGTGTGAGCAAGGTGCAGAGTGTAATGAAAGTAAGTATGATTAAGGAATTTTGTTATAAAAGTGTCTTTGATTTGGACTTTAACTGACTCTCAACTTGTACTTTGTAACTTCAGGAGGTTCCAATGTGAAACCCAAGGAAACAGGGACAACAACAACCCTTAAGGGGAACAAGGATAAGGAAAACAAACTGCCCGTCAAAGAAAAACCAGGAACTGGAAAAACTCAAGACAAACAAGATGCCTCTGACAAGCAGACAAATGCTAAAGTTTCAAATGGCCAAAACAAAACTAGCCATCCAACTACTGGTGAAGTTCCTCTGAAGCATGATGAAACAAAAAAAGAGGTCCGTAAAGAGAAAACAACCATAAACATCCACCAAAAGACTGACCATCTTAAAGATGAGCCTCAATCTAATCTAACACGAGGTCATTGGAAGAAAATAAATGGCACAAGTAAAACTGAGGCCATTCTCTCCAAAGACACTAGAAAAAACCGAACTAAAACAGGAAAGGAATCTGGGGAGCAGTCCACAATGACAGAGAAGAACGTCACTCTGTCATCTGGACACAAGAGGATTAAGACAGACAAATTAGACAGAGACAGTGTACAATCTGTTGAGAAAAGACAAAATGCTACTGACAAGACTGTAAAAGGGAAAGTGCCAAAGAAGAATAAATTTGTAAATGCAACAACTGTAGCAACATCCAACGACTCTAAAGTTCAGAACAGAACAACTATCCAAGACTCTTCGATGAGCACCAGGAGAACTGGAGGTTTAGGTTCTGTGAGGGTTGTGAACGTCTCCTCCTACAGCTTTACTGTCACGTGGTTAGCACCACAAGGGATGTTCAAGAACTTCACTGTGACCAGAAGAGAGCTGCAGACAGAAGGTGACAAACATGAACTTGACAGATTTGAGGAGGAGACTCGCGAAAAAGACAAGGAGCCTACAACAAGGAACATGACTGAGGTGCACAGAAAAAGCGCAGTCACAGCTGCCTCCTCAAGAAAAGATGTTGCTTCAAGAGGTAAAACTGACACCAAGGGGATCTCTATGGTGGTCCCCGGCAATGTGAACTCTGTAGAGTTTAGTAATCTTCGGGCAAACGCACGCTATGTCTTGGATGTATATGGAACTGCAACAGACAGAAGATCAAAGATTCACAGAGTATCAGCAACAACGGGTAATACACATTAACACATTGATGCATGATTCCCAAATCAGAATAGTGAGCAACTATGACGCAGTTTCATACAATGAATCTCTTTGTTTTGTTACCAGGTCCTGAGCCACCCACAAAGATGGTTTTCAGCAATGTAACCAAGTCTTCTTTTACTGTTTCCTGGACCAAACCAAAGACCATGTTCACAGGCTTCAGAGTCACATATATCAACATTGTCACAGGTCTGTCAAATATGCAAGTCATATCATCATTAAATCACAGCTATAACCTTCCCACACAAAAACAACCAGCAATAGTGGATCTTCGATTAGGAACTGGCTCAGTACAAGGGCTCCTTTTCACTCTTACTGTTACTGCTTCTTGTATCACAGTTACACACAGGATACAAAAAGATACCTGTCAGTTTTGCCAAACGATTGTTGCAGAGATTTCAGCTTGTTTCTTTAACCTATTTACATGGATAAAGGAATGCAGCCTTCTCTGACTTGATATCTTTCTCAGCCATTGGTCCAACATGACACCAGCATGAAACAACGATCTGACTATGGCTAACTATGTGTTACACACAACTTTTAAGGTGCTTTAAGGTCCAAAAGTTATTTAGAATAATAAATGTGTTCCATTGATTTGCATGTGTAGATTGAATGCTTGTGATTTTTCTGTTAGGAAAGACACGCTTTGTGACTGTGAGCTCTCAGCAGTCCCATGTTGTTTTGTCTGAGTTGTCTGCTGGATCCTCCTACATCGTCACTGTTACTGCAACTCATGGCAGAAGCCAGAGTAATGAACTCACATCTGTCATCACCACAGGTACACCATCAGATAACCTCACCTTTACATACAGCTGCTTTGTACAAGCTGGCATGTGAAGAATGAAAATAATATACTGTGATTTATCTATTGGCTGCAGTACCTGCCCCTCCAACACATCTCCAAGCCATCAATGTGACAGATACTAGAGCTGTACTTCAATGGACGCCCAGCCTGGGGAAAGTAGACCACTTCATCATCAGCTATGAGTCCTCCAAGAGTGGGTGCTGCCACATGCTAAAATGACAAATGACAAAGTGCTAATGACTGATTTAAGTCTTTTTTTTTCCTGGCCATCAGCACCCAATGTGACGGTAACAGTGATGCTGTCAGGAAACTCAGTGGAGCACCAGTTGAAAGGCCTTCAGAGAGGAACCCTGTACACAGTCAAAGTGTTGAGCCAAAAGGACAGTCTCCAGAGCATGGCCATCTCAACCAAATTTACAACGCCAACTGGTCAGTAGAAGGGAATTTAAATGAGTGAATAAACATTGTTTAATTTCATGTGCTGATTAGCTATGAAAAATAAAAAGCCTGCTCATTATGACTGTTGTAATTCAGTGGTTAAAGCCAGTGAGGTTGGACCTCGCACTGCAGTGATCACATGGAAAACTCCTGTCAGATATCACAGTTACAGAGTGATCTATCAGGTGGCAGGAGAGGAGGCCAAGGTGGGTCTTAATTCTTCTTTAGCACATGATTGTCATATTTGCAAGATACTTACTCGGTGTGTGTTTCTGTGCATATGTTAGGAGATGGTCTTGGAGCCCACTGTCACAATGTGTACACTGACGGGGCTGCTGCCAATGTCACATTATACTGTTGTGGTACAAGGCGAGAAAAATGGACAGTACACACCTGTTGTCACCTCAGAATTCACCACAGGTACTGTTTTTAAAATTATTTAATTTCTATAATTTAAACAAATATCTTTTGTATTTTATAAGTAATATTTTCCCCACAGGAAAACTCCGTTTCCCCTTCCCGACCGAGTGCTCGCAGGAGCTGCTGAATGGAGCTATACAGTCAGGGGAAGTGCACATTTATCCACAAGGAAAAGAGGGACAAGTGGTGAAAGTATACTGTGACATGGAGACTGATGGAGGCGGCTGGACGGTAGAACAAATTGCTTTTATGTCTACCACAAATGTTTGCAGATCAATGGCAAAACTGGTTTAGGAAGAAGCTTCTGTGTTGTGCAGGTGTTCCAGAGGAGGATGAACGGGAAAACAGATTTTTACAGAACCTGGAGTGAATACAGGGCTGGCTTCGGAAACCTCAGTGAAGAGTTCTGGCTTGGTAAAATTCTTGGAAATTCTTGCTTTCATTAAATCAGAATCAGAACAGATTTCACACTCAGCCTAAAGTGTATATTTTTGCCTTCCTTTCCAGGAAATGAGCTCCTGCACAATCTCACCCATGCTGGTCCAGTGAGTCTGAGAGTGGATATGCGATCAGGAAATGACGCGGCTTATGCTCACTATGCCAACTTCTCTGTCGCTTCAGAGGAGAAGCACTACGCACTCACAGTATCTGGCTACACAGGAACAGCAGGTTAATCTTTAAAACTGGTTTTTAATGTAACATCACTGCTGCGGATTGGCTGCCATCAGCTTCTCAATGAAAAGATTCTCAAGAAAGAAAGAAGCAAACTTTGTCAGCAGCTACAGATTTGCATCACAACCTCTCAAAAAATCAGGCAATGACAACATTTGGACGCTAGACCACAGAAATAGATCCTGAAAAAAGGCTAATGTAATTTGTGTGTGTGTTGTGTGTGTTTATGTGTTGTCTGATATGGTGAAACATTTAGCAAAATGCTACAGTGTGTGCTTTAACATACTAATCACAGTTAAATCATTGAGAATTTGTCAATAAATATGATTCATAACATGCCATATTTAGTATGTAGACATTTAAATCTGATGTCATAAATCATAAACACTTTATTTCCCTCATAATCAACCTGAGTCATCACCCTTCATCATACAAACCAAGCTGAGTGTAAATTCATACAATCATTAAGAAGTTAACTTCTTTATGATTAATAAGAAGTTACATTATACTGGACATTAATACTGAGCCCTGCCAATGTTGTTTTAGATAAACTATATCAGTAAGATTATATAAATGATATAAATAAACATAATAATACTGTAAGTTAGGGGGACACCATGATTCTACATAATAAAGATGTTTTTTTTGTCCATTTTGTCATAACTGTGAAATGTTCTTTAGCATGTATGCAATCCATACCTTACAGATTTAGTCTCAATGTTATTGCATTTTCTCTGTCAGGTGACTCATTGAGGTACCACAATGGACGCCCTTTCTCAGCCCGAGACAAAGACCCTGCCCCTCTGGGTATCCACTGTGCCAAGGCTTACATGGGAGGCTGGTGGTACAATAACTGCTATAAGGTTAATTTCAATGGTCTTTATGGCACCAACAGTAATAATCAGGTAAGACAGGTGCCTTCTGTCTTAACTTCTGTGCACTCTCTATGCCCATTTCTGACCATGTCATTGTTTCCCTGTTTCTGCTCTAACATAGGGAGTAGTCTGGATAGACTGGAAAGGCAAAGACTTTTCCATTCCCTTCACTGAGATGAAGTTCAGACCCTCCAGGTTCTCCCCTACAACTTACGGCTAAAGGTGCATCACTCTCCATGATCCGCAAACAGAGAATTAGAGCACCAGGGAACCAGAAAACAGTGGATCTCACAGCTGCTGCATGTCTCTTTACAGCTGAAGTTCCTTGTAGCGGTTTTGATAGCTATTACTGCAGCTATCAATATATTCGATTCAATGTGCAAGATTTTTCTTCTGAGAGCTGATTTTATGGAAAATATTTTATCAAACAAAGTGGAGATGTTTCATTGTAACTTTTTGTACGCTGTTCTGCTGTTCAGCTTGACCCATTCAGTTCAACATTTGTTTTTGTTTTTTTTACCCTAATTCCTTCTTGTGCAACACCATCATGGCGTGCTAGCCCACTACTACTGTACTTAAATATGCACTGTCTTGCTCCATTGGAATAAAAGTGGTTAAAGTGGGTCTGAAGTGTGTGCGTGTTTTCTTTTTCATGTTGTATAAACACCAAACAGATTTAGTGAAAAAGAATTTGCACTAAGATAAAGGAACACTGTCATTATTTACTGTCATGCCAGCTGTGATATGTTATCATGCCCTTCAGTGTATCCCTGCTGCATTTATCAGGATGTGTCTTGTTACATGCATTTACAGTCATCTCATCATCAGATATGTTGACCTAATAATATTTAGACATCCTTGATTTTAGTAAAAAACACCAGCATCCTATCTACTGGATGGGCTGTAACAGTGATGAGAGGATATAAAGCAGAAGAACGATGATGACTTGTTTTCTGAGGCCGAATCCAAGCAGGAGGACACATCATGGCTGGAGAGATATCCACAATCAGTGTTGGAGCTCTTTTTCTCCTTCTGTTGCTTTTAGTGGTGCTGTTTTCAGGTCAGAGAGATAAATATGAACAAGGGAATAAGAAAATAATTAAGTCTGAAGGTAAAATTCTTTTAACAATTTACTGATTTTGCCTGTATGTTTCTTGTTTCTCTTTTCTAACTCTGTAGGAGCTGAATCTGGACCTCAGCACTACTTGTATCAGTTTTTTTCTCGTTCTTCACCACATTCCCTTCCAGGCCCCCCAAGCCGTTTTCTCATTGGTAATATGATGGAGCTGACTTACGATCACCTACCAATTCACCTGACTAATCTGGCAAGACGCTACGGAGACATTTACCGCCTCAAATGTGGAAACACTAGTAAGTATTCATTCATTGATTATATACAATTTTAAATACACGACCAAACATTGAAACAAGTCAGCTAAAACTTTAATCGTACATGTTTTGTTTTTTTATAAAAATCTTGCATGTTTGCTGTGTTTTTAAGCCATGGTAGTGCTTAATAGTGCAGAAGTCATAAGAGAAGCACTGGTGAAGAAATGGTCAGACTTTGCAGGGAGACCAGTGTCATACACAGGTGAGGAGCTGATATGTTTACTTTGCTGAAGTTATATTTATTATAAATATTTTATCCTCATGAACTGCCATCACTTACCTCAGGTAATATAGTGTCTGGGGGCGGGCAAAACATTTCTCTGGGGGATTATACTGAAGAGTGGAGGGCACATCGTCGTCTGGTTCACGGTGCCTTGCAGCACTGCTGCCAGCAATCTTTACACAGTGTGATTGAGAGGCAGGCTTTGTATCTGAGAAAGGTAACGAAAACAAGGAGCAGTTCCAGACCCAAGTGTTGGGAATTTTCCAGTGCCATCACATAACTTAATAAAAACAAAGTTTGTTAACCGCTTAGGTTTTGATGGCCTATCAGGGCAAGGCTGTGGATCTCTCAGAAGATTTCACAGTGGTAGCCAGCAATGTCATCACCAGTTTGGCTTTCGGAAAAGAAGTGAGTATCTCTTCTCCAGTGGTTTATTTTGTACCCATGAGGACTGGCATGGTTATGAATTTTAAATCAACGAGCAGTTGTGGTTGTGCCAGACCAGTACTCGGATGGTTGTTTATCTTGAGAAGTGTGTAAGTTTACTGTTTGTCTTGCTCTTTTTAGAGGCGTGTATTGCATAAGCATTGGTCAAAGTGTACTATTCTTGTCATTTGAGGGTGTATTTTCTATCATATTCTAGTTTGATAAGAACTCATCAGAGCTGCAGCGACTCCACAACTGTCTGAATGAGATTGTTGGTCTGTGGGGCTCGTCTTGGATTTCTGCACTGGACTCCTTCCCGTTGCTCAGAGTCAGTACTGTGTTCACAATCACAGCTGTCAATCACACAACACAAACCACCATGGTGAATGAGATTTTTAAGGATTATGCAATGTGCTCTTTTTAAAGAAATTGCCCAATCCAGTGTTTTCCTGTCTTCTCAAAGAGGTTGCCAAGAGAGATGAAATCATTACACAACACCTCAACGATTTTAAGGTACACAATGACAAATAAACTGATATGCACTGAAGTCTTATCGAATGTGTTCAGAGTCCAAAACAGATATTTCAATGTTTATTATACTTTAGTTCTGCTGTTTATGCAGATGCAAGACAAAAAAAACGAAGTTGCTATAATAGGATTCCTTCTTCAAGGTCTCGAGAAACAACACAATGCAGAACATGACCAGGTGAAATCATACGTCACTTACTCTGAAAATTAGCAGTTTGATCAGTAAGGATAGAATTTGACTGAAAAAGAGTGGAAAATCAAGCCATACGTGAACTGAATTATACATTGTCTTATGTCCAGCCTTTAACAGATGTTCATGTTCATATGGCAACGGTGGACCTTCTCATTGGGGGAACAGAGACCACGGCCGCCTGGCTGAACTGGACTGTGGCCTTCCTGTTACACAGGCCAGAGGCATGAAAATATTCAAAGTGGGGGGGGGGGGGGTTGTTTGTTTGTTTTTCACAAAGCACAACATTCACAAACCATGAAATAATTTCCCCTCCTCTTTTAGGTGCAAACTAAGGTGTATGAAGAGCTGTGCACAGTATTAGAGGAACGATATCCCAAGTACAGTGACAGACACAGACTTCCTGTGCTGTGCTCGCTGATCAGTGAGATGCTCAGACTCAGACCGGTGGCACCTTTGGCGGTGCCACACAGAGCCATCAGAGACAGCAGGTCAGCTGAGCTGCAATGAAAGCATTAGTCAATGATTTGGGATCATGTTAATATAAAAGGTGTATGTAGGTCACTTTGACTTCAGATGAAATATAGTAATGTATTTATCTAAAACCAGACTTCTGGTTAAATCTTTGTAAAAACACCCTACACACACCACGTGTTTCAATGTGTAACTCCCTTGTCTTGTGCAGAATTGCTGGCTATTTCATCCCTAAGGATACAGTTATCATTCCTAACCTTTTTGGTGCACATCACAACCCTGCGGTTTGGTCTGAGCCGTACAGCTTCAAACCAGGTAACTGCTCCAGTTGTTGGGTGAAGTGCATTTCTTTCATCTGGCTCAGCGGCTTTAACACTAAGTCACTGCTCTTTCTGTTAGAGCGCTTTCTGGAAGGAGGAGGAGGCTCCACTCGTGCCTTGGTGCCTTTTGGAGGCGGGGCTCGGCTCTGCTTGGGGGAGTCTGTCGCCAGAATGGAACTCTTTCTGTTCACTGCCTACTTAATGAGAGATTTTCAATTTGTGTCTCCTGAGAGCGACATCTCCCCACCTGACCTGAAAGGGGTCGCCAGTGTTGTACTTAAGATCAAGTCCTACAAAGTTATAGCCCGTCCCAGACCTGTGGATGATCTATAAAGGGGTGTGGGTTGCTTACTTGTTGCTTGTATGATATGTAAACATGTAAAATTTAAAGTTTTTTTAAACTTTCTTTTCTCATTTTTTTCTCTTTATCCCAGATCTGATTATTATCTGAATGTACTTAAAACATAACTGCATGATGAAAGAGATCCAATTCCATCGCATAATTTTCTGGCAGCAAAATTGAAAGTATTGTCTATTTATTTCTACAAAGATCAAACTAACTGTGATGAATAGATATAAAGACAGGTAAGTGTGTGGAGAAGGGTTGGTAATGAAGTAATATTTAAGAGGGGACTCTAATTTTATTTGGTCCAGACACAAAGGTCCATATAAATAAAGAAACAACTTCAACAAACACAGATAAACAGAAAACAGAGATACACAGGCAAACATTTATCAGTTTCCTTTTCAGACAAACTGAAAAGGAAACTGAAGTGTTTGTCTGTGTATCTGTGTGATAAGAATGCAGTGAGCAAAGAGAATCAAAATATGTTTTGTTGAAAATTTGTTTGAGCATCCTGTAATTTCTGCCAGCCCAAGATTTGTGCTGCTCATCAAGAATCCTTCCGAACCTCCCGGTTAGACACTCCGCCACTGGTTGAGTGCAATAATCTTCTCATAAGTTATTAATAATTCCTCCTAGTATCTTTGCGTAAGACAGGCTCCAGCTTCCGGTGACCCTGATTTGGACTTAGTAGTTAAGAAAATGGATGTCTTTCCTTAACTTCATGACATTTTTTAACAATGTCAAGGTTCTAATGAAGACACAACCAGCATGGGTAGCTCTTAACCATTTTTTATATAGAGTCTGTTCAGGGTCACATGGAGATTTGAGTGGCACATGAGACTTTTCTTTTAAAAAAAATAAGAAAAAGTCTAGATTTAAGGAAATAATTAACTGGTTATTACAGCCAAAGTGTCCATCTGATTTAAAAGTAAAGCAAAATTACTAAAATTACATTTTTTTTTTTTTTTTATCAACAATTGTTTACTTGGGATGGTCCTGCATTGTTTCTTCAAATTACTGCTGCATAAGCATTCATCCTTCATAAACTGTTCAAAAAACTTGTACCCAGTCAAATCATAGATTTTATTGGTGTTTTTTTTTAGGATTCTTGGCTCTTTAAATTTGCCCAACTATCCCATCTGGTGGTTATATGACTTTCACGTCCTCTTCATAAAATGTAAACAGTTTGAACAGACAAATCCCGTACACAGTTGGTGAGATGATGCTGCGCCGATACAATATTATGATCTAAAACATAGTAGTGTTAATGTAAAACAACATAGTAAATGCATGTTGTTGTCACTTGCTCTTGGGTAACACCACCCCACCTTGGCCCTGCATGTTATTATTCCTTAAATACAAATATTAGACACATATGTTTGCTTTGTATTACTATTGTTGCCAGTAAAATGAGTAAAGGTGCATTTTGTACACAATAAGCCACCAATGGCACACAAACATCTTACACATCAGACAATTATGTCATGTTCAGTTACAACACACAAGAGAAAACAAAGGATTGATTTGTACAGAGGCAACAGAATTGTGTCAAAGTTACAGAGCTTCCCCTCATGGACCTATGTCATTTCCTGAACACTTTTTTTGGAAACAGTTGTTAAGAAAGTCTTTAGCAATAAGCAAGAAAAATCAAATCTGCCAGAAGATGTCTTGTAAGCGAAGAATGAGTTCCCTGTTACTGTTTGGACTACCTCTCATTATATCCCTTACAAGGAATGCAGCTGGTCTTCATTCATTTGGTAATTATTGAACTATGTAACATGTATGAGCTGTAGAAATATGATGAAATGTGTTTGTGGTCATGCCATTCTGTCACAGCTTAGATTTTTCTTTACCTTTGCCATAAAATGTGAGTCTTAAAACTGATAATAACCCAAAATCCAACTCAACTAAATTAAAACAATAATTCTTGTACAATATTAAATTTGGGGATCAATAAACATTTGAATTCACCTGTCCACTACAAACCAGTGAAGGTTCAGTTATTGCTTTTGCTTTATGGTGAATACTGTCATAAGAATGGAGCTAATTAAATACAACTGTATTTTAGTTTTTGCACAATATTTCACAAATAGAAAACCTAAACATGTTGTTGGAATACACTTAACTTAAACCCCAATGGGCCATTTCAAAGATGATTAAACAGTCTTGTACAAAGAAAAGTATTTTTGGTTGCTTTTTTTTTTTTTTCATATTAAAATCCCAGAAGAGAGGTCTCTCATAGCCCTTGTCGATAATAAACAGTTAATATATTATTATTATTATGATTATTATTATTATGATTATTATTATTATTATTATTATTATTGTTGTTGTTGTTGTTGTTGTTGTTGTTGTTGTTGTTGTTGTTATTGTATTATTATTATTATTATTATTATTATTATTATTATTATGTCAAAAAAGCATTGATACCTTAATCGATACCATAGCATTGCATTGACACCATATTTCAATATTACTGTCAGACCAGCAGGCAGATGATGGACTGGCAGGACAGTCATGCATAGTAGTATTGAATTATAAAATGACTAAAAGATTTTTTATTAAAAAAATACAACGGCCTGGGTTGGAGCCATTTTTATATGTTTTCTTGTTGTTTTTTAAAAACCTTTCAAAAACTGTACTTTGTTTAGGCTGAATTTATCTCAAACTTGTTTTTAGCTAAATCAAATCAGTCATTTTCGTATTGAATAAAGTAAATTATAAGTGAGTGAAGGTTTGCCATTCTAAAAAGTGCTGTTTTAGATAACTACATGTTCTATATTTACTGTAATAAGTGGAAGTAACAAAAGCATTTTTTCTGTGTGTTTGAAACAGATAATTTGCTGATTGTTGCCACAGAGGGAGATCAAGTTATTTTGCCGTGCCGTTTACCTTCTGATAAACCCTGTTCTGCTATTAACTGGAAAAATAAAAAGTATGAAATATTTACTGAGTTAGTGAATGGTGGGAAAGTGACACACCCTGAAGACAACAAGTATCGTCTGCTAAAGTCCTGCTCTCTGGAGATTACTCACCTCGAGTGGGATGACGCACTACAGTACTCTTGTGATGATGGAGAACTCAGTTCAAGCATATCACTTCGGATTCTTAATGGTAGGGGAGGTTTGTGCTTGCGTTTCATAGAATTGTTTTGCCATGACCAAAAAATGCTTGCAGTCACTTTTCTTTTTTCACTTCTCAGTTACAGCTGAAGAAGCAACTGCAGATGGCAAAATGGCACTTCACTGTTCTCTCAGCACATTTCTTGGATATGTGGAGTGTGACAACACAGGGCTGCATATGAAATGGACCACTGAAGATGATACACCCATAAATGGGAAAAGATTTAGTATTAATAATGAGTCTCCTTGCTTCTCAAAGCTGATCATCAGACAGAAGCCAACAGATCATCGTAGAAAATGGAAATGCCACGTAGTTCAGAATGAGGAAGTTAAAGCTACCATCAGTTATACAACAACAGTAAGAGGTACGAAACCTTCCAAGATACAAAAATTGTGTTTTAAGACATATGAAGTATAAAAACTGATTTCGTTTTTGCCTTAGATGGCCTACAGGAAGTGTTTGCTTCAGTGGGTGACTCAGTATCAGTCGCTTGCAGCGACAGTTCCTCTCTCAGAGTTGAAGGCAGCGCAGAGAAGAAAATAGGTAAAAAGCCACTGAGAGATACATCATCTATTAATGACCACACAGAGGCATCTCATGTGAATACAGACTCATCTTTAATCATCAATAACGTGACAACTCTGCATGCTGGAGACACACCATGCATAGAGGTCACTGGTCAGCAAAGTGTCCATACCAAAATCAGACTACACATCCTTGATGGTATGCATTAAAACTCCAGAAAATAACTTTTAGATGGTCGTGGATGTCAGCACGTTTCATCTCACATCAGTTTTGTCTCCACAGTAACAGCAGAGTCTGAACCAGGAGGAGATAATCTAACTTTGACTTGCGTGCTGACCTGCGCAACAGAATGTGAAGAAGATTTCAATTTAACTTGGTCTGGAATGAAACAGGGCCAACAGAGCACATTAAAGAAAGTTAATAACACCTTGAAGAAGATGTTATTTTTGGCTGTGCACCCAGTGAGTTCAGCTGAAATAACCTGTTCTGTGCTCAGAGAAGGCGCATTGATGACATCAAGGAAGTGGTGGTCTGTTAACCGTATGTACAAACTAAGAAACAAAAAAAGGTAAAAACGTGTAAAATTAAATGCAGACAAAAAGATAACAAATATATCATCTCCTCAGCTCTACTAACGCCTGCATGGTTAGGCCTGCTGCTTGGCCTGCTGCTTGGCCTCCTGATATGCATACTCGCAGTAGTGCTATGTGTGCTTTGGAAGAGGAAGCGCAACAAGGATGCAGGTACTGAATCTGGTTGTGAGTCCTTTCAAACTGCAGCTACAGAATACAAAGTTCAGTGAGAAAAAAGAACACACCTCATGTTTTTCCACCTCTTTTAATTCAGCAGAAGAACAGCCGAGTATTGGAATGGTAAGAAACACATTTATAGTCGATTCGTTACAAACTGACATGTCTACAAGAGTTAACGTGAGCCATCTTCTTCACAGACTCATGTGTATGACGTCATCGACGATGAGGAAGAACGAGTACGACCGAGAGAAGCTAAAAGAGAAATGGCCTCTACAGCTAACGGTTTCTACGATTTAATCCAGGCTGTAAACTAAAGCTCTTCCTTTTCATTTTAACCTTGAAAAAAACTTCCTGATCAATAACGTAAAATTATTGCTTAGAAATCTATTTTAAAAAAGATATTTTTTAACAGTGTTCATCTTCTTTACCATGATTTTGCATCATTCAACAGATCTGTCATTAAACTGGACAAAAAACATCATTAAAAGATTACATTGTAAATGACATTGTTTTCATTTTATTGGAATAAAATGTGCATGATCAGTTTAATTAAACAAAGCGTATAAAAGCAAGACATTGCATAGTTTTACAGTTTAGCATGAATCAAGGATGGAAAGTTGATCTTGTTTTCCACAGGTCATCTGAGAATAACTAGTACTGAACTGCAAACAAAGAAAGAAATAACAGTTTTATTGTGAATATGATGAAACGTAACTTTATTATGTAAACTGTTTTTTTTTAATATAGTAACTTAATACTTACAAGTACACAAACTTTCCTCCTGAAACAAATACAGACTGTTGGTTCGGTTTTCAGAATCTGTGAAGAATAAAAGGTTCTCAGTGACGTTATGGACAAAGCAAGGAGTGTGATACAACACCTTCTGAAAGTATTCATCCATTTTTTTGTTGTTTTGTTTTCCCTGTGATGTGACGTTACAACGTGGAATTAAAACAGATTTAAGGAGGTCGGTGGATAAAACAGTCATAGAGCTGCTGTATGGTTGCAGGGAGAAATTTAACAGATCACAGTAATATCTGTATTAATGTGAGCTCAATTCTGATAACTTTCCTTGGTGCTTTGACGAATGTATCCTTTCAGCATGACACTGCCACCTCCGTGCCTTACTGTGTGAATGATGTTCTCAGTATGACGAGTAGTCTTGGGCTTGATCCACACCACCTGATTGATTTAATTTTAGGCCTCCTACTTGGCCTCCTGATACACTCGCAGGTACTGGAACCTGGCCAGTACCTTATTCCCGTGTTTTAGGGAGTCTGCAAACTATTACATATTCCAAATGTGCCTTATTTTATAATCAATAGATTCATTTAAATGACAATTTCGCATTTTGCCATTAAATTGACATCAGTCTGCAGAGCTTTGCAGATGTGAAAAGTTTATCTTTGGCCTCTTTGTTTCCTTTCTGATTAATATCCACCTTGCTTTAATTGTGTTTTGATGGTCTGCTCCTTCTCAGCAGATTTGTTATGATGGCATTATCTTTTGCAGTTTCTAATTAATGGAGAACAAAGGATTATTTAGAGTTTGGATCATTTTTCATAATCCAACCTCAATCTGTTCATCTCCAGTTTGTCATTTCTATTTAAATTGCAAGATGGAATACAAAAAAAAAACGTAAAGGGGTAAATCTTTATGCATAAAAAAGAAGAAAAAGACAACATGAGGACACAATGTGAAATTCACCTTGTAAACGTGGAAGAGTCAGATTCTCATAAACATCCAAGGGATTTGTGAGACAGCCTGATTAAAATGAAAAAATGTAAAGCTAAAATAACATTTCTCTACACCAGCTGAGAATGATATGAAGGAGCTTTTCAGGCAGATCCAACCTGCATGTTGTGTCAGTTCTCGCTGTGTTTTTCTCTGGATTTTATGTCTGCGATAAATGAAAAACCCGGCTGATGCAACTAGTATGAGAATCCCAGTGATGACTGAGGCCACTACTGGAACTGAGGTCTCACTGCTCTCCTCCTTCCTGTTGACTCCGACACTCTCAGTGCCAGTCAGCGCTGAGGAAGTCACAAAGCAAAAGTAATTACATCCCTCCAATACAAAAAAAAAGGATGAATGTATTAGATGTGAAACACAAAAAAGAAGAAAAAAGATAAAGCAAACCTTGCTGAGATGTTGGCAATGCAGTAACTGGAACCGTTGTGGGCTCATGAAAGCTTTCTAAATAAAGTAATTAGGATTAATAAAAAGCTTTGTTTGTGATAATGTCAAAGGCAGTGGTTAAAATCAGACCTGTTACATGTAGATTGATCTCCAAGCAACGCTGAGTTTGTTCATGAGTACATCTGTACCAACCACTGTCACTGGTCGTCACAGAGTGGAAAGCCAAGAAAGTGCCGTTTATTTCAGCTCTCCCAGAGTCAACAGGCACAGAGTTGTTTCCCTTCAGCAATGCCCAGGAGATTTTTACTGGGATTTGAAGTCCTGATGTGATGTTCATTTGGCAGTTGAGCCTAACAGGGGTTTGAGGTGCAGCCTTCACCGCTCGAAGGACTCTGCAGTCTGAAAGATTTTGAAAGGACGTGTGATGAATAGGAAAGATTTGTCTGACAAATAAAGAATAAATTAATATTATTTATACCTTTCACTTTCAGAGATATGTTTTTGTCCTGAACAATCTCCCATCCTTCCCAGACTGTGAAACCGTACATCCCTGCATCAGATTTTTGCAAGGTTTTCAAAAAAAGACAGAGTTGTCCATTTTCACTCTCTTCCAGTCTCACACGTTTGTCATTCTGTAATTTGTCACCTTGGGATTTGTTTGGCCAATCAAATATGGTCTTTTTTGAATGTTCATCAGGGCCGTACTTTATCCATCTGGCTCTGTGACCCTTTACTTCTGTCACATTTGAATCTAAACACGTTAGAACTACATCTCCCTCCTTATGGGCCAATACGGTCTTAATACCTGTGGAGCAAAGTATAGAGTAACAGCTATTAAGAAGTATAAAACACAGCCGATGCAATAAAAAAATAATCTACTTTCGATGTTTACATTCTGTACACTAAAGGATTCCATATAAGAAAAATATATGATCTGATATTTAAAGAGCAGGCTGTTTAACCGGTTTGGTTTTTGTGCTGACTGAACTTGTGTTTCAAATGTAGAAGCAAGGTTAACCAGTTAGATAAATCATGTTTATAGTATTAACTGATTTTATCTTAAAAGTAAATGATTGCGAGAGAAACTCACCTCTGCATCCTGGTGCTGCTTGCAACAGAAATAGTAAAAATAGAACCTGAAAATTAAGATGTGCCATTTTCTATGTGATGCAGCAGCTTGAAAGCTCAGGCTGCCTTCTCTCTCAGATCTGTAGGTTCCTTTGGTTTCCATCCATTCTCACTTCCTGGGGTTACATAGATGTCTTACCCTGAGCTACCTGCACAAGCATTTCTTTTCACTTCTCCTTTACCAGATTATGTGACTAAATTCTGCCACCATGTGGCAAGAACAAAGCAATTCATCGTATTATCGCTGGCCTACAGGAGCATGCTCATAACTACATTTTAGCGTTGGGTCATTTATTTGCCATTCATAGCTGCCACGATGTCTCCTTAAGGAAGGCTTTTAACTTCTGTTTTCTCTAGTAAACATGCTCAGTTAGCTGATCTTACTGGTTGTACTGGGCAATTTTAACTTGAGAGTCTGGATAAATGTGTCAGCTTTATAAGGCTTTTCTGAAAAAAATTAATTAGGCATAAAATGATGAAAATCTTGTGGCTTTCAAGCATGATTTAGAGAATAGTTGGTAAAGGGGAGGCGAGACAGGTAGTTCATGACTGTGGCTCAACTTAACACGTCCTGTGGTAAGTTATAGCAGTGAACCTTACTGTCACATAAAAATGAAAGAAAAAAACACCCACACACTCACACTGAATCAATTTTAATCCCTTAACTGGCAACCTTGTAATAGGTTTCAGGAAACCTGTCCTGAGCAGCACACTTCACATGTCTGTGAACTTCTATAACTGAATTTACTTTGACCTTTCTGGTGAAATTCAGACAAAGTGTGAATTTTGGCTTTTGCATTGTACAGCTGGCGCCTGTTTGTTACAGTCTTAAATGCAATACAGGAACAACTCCACAAACAGACACTTTGTCACTTCACTTCCTCTTCTGTCTCACTTTACAGAAACACCCTCATAACCTCCCAGTATTAGCTGTGGTCTCACAGTTCCCCAGCGCTGTTCGCAGACATGGACAAAAATACTCAAGGTCAGTTTGCTTTCCTTTTATTTGTGTGTGTGTTTAACTTCATTTAACCAGTCTGACCAACAAAGTTTTGTATTCTATGATTATGATGGGTAATTAATCTATTTGATTAATGGCTTGTTGTTGCTGCTCACTGGTTTTCATAGGAGGTAAAGCCTATGGCCTTCTAAAGTCTCAACAGGAGGAAAAACTGAACTCCATCAATGAGGTGAACTGGAATGATACTTCATACATTTTAGCAGAATAATTTGATTATATGTGTAGGCTGATCCCAAAAAGCCTAAAACTGTGTGCTGCCAACAATAATGTTCCAGTTTTTATTCTTTCATTTGTCCTGTCCTTAGGCTTTTCTTTCAGATCCAAAGTATGCAGAAGAGGAAGAATTGGCCTCAAAGCTAGAAATGTTTAAAAGTATTTATAAATGACTCTTAAATCTTTATTCATTTCATTGAATCAGTGTGCAGCCTTAAATTTTGGTATAATTTTCCATTGGTCTGTATTTTAGATAAATACATGGAGTTTGATCTGAATGACAAAGGAGACATAGGTAAATGTGCACCTGACTTTTATCACATTTATACCAACAAGAAACTTACTCAACAAGTAAATTTACTCATCATCAAGAGGTATTCACCTGTGACATGTTTCTGTGCATGAACAAACTCTTTGATAGATATGATGGGGTTAAAAAGAATGCTGGAAAAACTTGGGTTGGCCAAAACTCACTTAGAGCTGAAGAAGATGATGTCAGAGGTGGCTGGAAGTGCATCGAACGACTCCATCAACTATAATGATTTCCTGAATATGATGCTGGGAAAGAGAAATGCAATTCTAAAGCTGTGAGTATGAGATGCTGGGTGATTCATACGGAAACGTGAAAGTTTATTGTAAAAACGTCAAACGTATCACGTTATAACGTGATATGTTTTATTCTAAAAACGTATAACCACTTGAACGCTGGAGGGATTACATCTCTCAGCTGGCCCGGGAGCGCCTTGGGACCCCCCGCAGCGTTGGCGAATGTGGCTGGGGAGGGGGGCTTCCCTGGTTACTGCTGCGATCAGAACCCCGATTAGCGGTAGAGGAGAGATGGATAGATGGTACTTGGATGCACCGATGATGTCTGCATTCATAGCGATTCTCGTGCCGCTCAATTTTCAATTAGAAATTATGCCACGTCATGGGGATTGGACTCATTTTTCCTTCTGTACAGACCCATGCCTTTTAAAACTGTCCTTAAACTACGCATATTTATTACAATGGATCGAAAGTGTTCCAAAGCACCATAATTTCACAATGTCTCAACCCAAGTATGAAGAAAAACTCTATCAAGTCCTGTAAATGAGCCATTTGTGATCTCCTATCCACCCTGCACACAATTTCCTCATCTAAAGTCGAAAATGACCAAGTTCACGTTTTCAGATACATGTTATGTTTGACGTTTTTACAATAAACTTATCACGTTATAACGTGATAGTTTCACGTTTTTACAATAAAACTATCACGTTATAACGTAATAAGGCCCAAACTTTTTTTCTATGAGGATGACAGCTCTACGCTTCCGTAGATTCAAATAATAAGATTATTTTCTTGTTTATTTATGCCAGTTGTATTGCGTTATAATTTGCTAAAAGCCAAATTAGTCACCTTTACAATGTAGTGTAACTCAGGATTGAGCTTCTGTTATATAATAACACATATTTGAGTAGTTTCCCACATAAATGTGTCAAAATCTCCAGTAATATTCTCCTGTTGGTATTCACTCCTATTTTGAGGTGTTTGGGACTGGATGATTGCACTCTTTCACAATAATAAGGAAAAAACACATTTTTGCCATATTTAATTCATTTTACAGTCACTACCTTAGTGGTGTGTAGACACCCCAAAAAAGTCAGAACAGTTCAGCATTTCCTCCCTCGGTGAACACCTGCCTGATCACATATTGCAGTGGGATGACGTCCCATTCCTAAACCAGGAAGGTCTTATTAAAGGTCAACCAGCATGGTTGTGTTGGTTACTCACAAATACAGCACGCCCAATCTGATTTCACTAGTGTTGAGGTCTGTACTCACAGCAGGCCATTTTATCCTTTCTACTCCTAAATTCTGAAAGTGCCAAGATCATCCTGGCTCTCTGTGGGAGAGTGTTGTCAACTTGGGGACAGAGTTATGCCCCATATTCTGGATATATGGGATGCAACTGAATCTCATTCAGATATGTCAGATGTCATTCATCTGTGTTTGCCACACACCTGGCAGCACTTGAATCTCAAAACAACAGTGAATACCAGCTGAAAAGTCTATTGCAGGGAATCTTGGCAAATATTTGGGGGTGGGGGTGGGGGTGGGGAGGGAAAGGTTCTGGTTAGATCCTGACACTATTAACATTTGTGTAAAATATTGAGTATGTTGATTAGCTAAAGCTGAAATTGAATTTATCAGTTCAGAAACAAACCAATAACTTGTGTCTTGATTTCTGCATGTGCATCAAAGTCTGACAACATCAAAAGTGACTTAAAAAAACAACAACAAAAAGTACAAGTTACTGGAATCAAACACAAAGTGCTTGTAAATGTCAAAATGTTACAGCGTTATCTTGGGAAGCTCCTCACAGTGTTTTGTTTATTTAAGGATCTTGATGTTTGAAGGCATGGGAAAGGAACAGGAGCAGAGAGATGTCGGACCACCTTCTCGCAAGACCTTTTCAGACCTGCCCTAAGAGATGTTTCAATTCCAGTTCAGAATGTCTGTCATATGTTGTTCACCACATAAAAACTGACCTTTGTGACACCTGTTGATATAATATAAAAGTTAGCAAATAATGCAAAATTGTTTAACATTTGATGAAATAGTGGAAACCACCTACCTTTTTATATTGCATAAGATTGAAATAAACATGGGAGTACAATATGTCAAAATTGCTTTTCAGAGTGGGCTAACACGGGCTAACATTGCAGAAAACCATCACCTCTCTTCCTGCAATTTTTGGAAAGACAATAAAAGTGAGAGAAAAAAAACTTTAACCAATTTTGTTACTTCAGAAACCATCACTACAGTGATATATGCTGGCTGTGTGTAAAAAAAAAAAAAAAAAAAAATGTTATTTCAACACATCAAACTCAATAAATTGTAAAGTTTCCATGTGTGTGTGGGCAGGAGGGCATAAAACAACAGGAGTAATATGTGAATGTTAACATTTTTTCATTCATTCATTTTCCGAACCGCTTATTCCAATTCAGGGTCGCGGGGAAGCTGGAGCTGTTAACATGTTTATTTAGTCAAAATGTAGTAAACATTTGCCATTATTACATTTTGGACACAAGGTAAACACGTCGCCGCGCATTTAGCTGCGTTTAACTAATTTTAACTTAACCGTTGCGTTTCGGCACGATTGGTGACGTAAAAGAACGTGACATGGAGCAGTCACGTGACATCCGCCTTTCGATTCAGACCACTGACCATTGTTCCGCATTAAACTCTCCACGCTAGTTTTAGTACATACTGAACACTGTTTCGATCTTTCCATTACTATCAGTTTTTAAGTCCCCGTTGTGCTAATGGTGGAATAAAGAGTGAAATTCGTCTTTGCACAGTTAAGCTAACTAGTATAGTCACTTACTTGGCAAGTTATCTACTCTGTTATCCGACCACTGTAAATGTAAAGAGGTTTAACTGCGAGTCTGTGCTGATTTGTATGGAGAATGAGCAGTTCAGAGGAAGCGTCCTGGATATCCAGGTTTTGTGGACTCAAAGCGAATAAGTTCTTCTGTGAGGTAAAAACTTATGTGCTGCTTCCTTCTGACTTGCTGCTGTTGTACACTTTACATCCATCCCGGCTTCTGCCTCTAATAACGCAATGCTTTTTACACTTAGAAATAAAGTCTAACCTCATATGTAGATGTTATGTACATATACAAGTTGCTTTTATGAGAATCTCCACATTTTATCCATTTTATGGTGGCATAAAATGTCACTGTCATAGTTTTATTGGGTTGTTTAGTTAATGTTTGCTTATTTTGTATGTATTTTTTGTACTAGCGTTTGGATTTACATAGTAAACTACAAGGTTGCCTCTATCAATTTTTTTAAAACAATAATCCTATCACTTTCATTTGTTAAACTATGACAATATGTCGGTCGTGTGTGTCTGCCCAGATCAATGCAAAGAAGGGGGGAACTGTTAAATGTCTTTTCTCTGAACACTGATTGAATCTAAAACGAAACTAACCTGCATATTTCCTCTTAGGTAAAAGCAGTCTACTTAAAAGTTTATTTTGTGAAGTATACTTGAGTATAACTACACCAATTATAGCACAAAACACATATCAATATTGTACTATAAAGTATACTAACTTTATACTTCTTCGGACTAAATTGGAACATTTTTAGTTTATTATACAAGTATACTTAAGGTATACTATATGAGGTAATTTCCAGTTTACAGAAGTACACTTTCAAGTGTAAAACAAGTATGCTCTATATACTAGTGTACTGGGTAAATCCTTCTTGTCCACATTTTAGTTTATATATGTAATTATGCTATAGATATACCACAAGTACAGTATGCTGTCATTGTAGTAGTAATAAAATTCAAGTCCATATTTAAGTTTATTGAATTATTCTATGCATTCTTTTATTAATCCAGAATTAGGAAAAAAAAAAACTTGTTTATTTATAATGCTTGTAAGTTTGCTCAACATATTACTTTCAGCATATCTGAATCAGGGGTCTCCAACTCCAGTCCTCATGAGCTACCATCCTGCAGGTTTTAGTGTTTCCCTGGTGCAACCCACTTCATTCAAATGAAAAGATTCTCCAGCAACATGTTGTCATCTTCTGCACCTGCCTGTAAATGACCGTTGATTTTAGTCAGGTGTGTCACAGTGGAGAAGTAAACTCATACTGGATGTACACTAGACTGTAATGTATTTACAAAATGAAAATAGAATGTCAAAAACAAGTTTGATATATTTATATAAAATTATTAAACTTACCATACAAATACCTGCTTTAAAGATGTAAACACACATGCAAGATGTGTGTTTCAAAAACAAAGAAATTCTATGAAATCAAGTCCTTTGCTGAAAAAATGAAAGGTAAAATTGCACATTTGCTTGTAGAAATGTCAACAAAATAGTGTCTCAAGCTGAGAACTGAAGTCATTTCTTGTAAAAATAAATAAATAAAAAGTGAAAAAGTGCTCATCTGGGAACTAAAAATAGTCTGAGACTTTTCTTCATACTTTTTAGTATAAGCTAAATATACTTTTACAATACTACCCTGAAGTATACAATATAGAATATAAAAGTAAACATCAGGTATATTGTCTCGGATTTAATATAAAATAAGTATACTTATACTATACTTGTATAAACTACTTTTTTCCCAAGGAGCCACCTCTTTTAGTTTTTTTCCTCAATAAAATAATCCCATCATGCCTCAAAATGGTTTTTGCTTTTACTGTTTCGGCATAAGTGAATAATATACTAATTATATTGTATATTATATATATAGTATATATTAATCTGATTTAAAGCTTGCAATTTCACAATTGGTATTTAGAATATATAAAAAAAATATGAACATGGAAGGGTATTTAAGGCTCTTTCAAGCCGCTTGCTCCAACAAAGCTGCTGCGCCATAGTTGTTCTCTGCCTGTTCTACATTTCCATCTACTGTTGGCCTTTAATCTTTTTTCACTCGAGGCTTTTGCCCTGACAAGCACCTAATGCCTAAAATAAACTTACTAGGAACTGTGTGGCCAACGCTAACAACACGATTACACACTAATTTGTTAAACACATTAGCACTCACACGATCCACCTTCTAATTTTAACTCTCTTCTTTTTCCCTGGCAGCAACTAACTAATCCTGCTGACCTCTTGTGTAATGCTTCCTCATCAATGTGCAGTAGTATTGGGCCACTGCAGCAGCAGTAATTAATGCCATTAATAGCCTATGATTATCCTCTGCTGCACTGTTCCAGGTTGATGAAGACTACATCCAAGACAACTTTAACCTGACGGGTTTAAATAAGATGGTGTCTCACTATCGCCAGGCCCTGGATGTGATTCTCGACTGGGTGCCAGGTGAGGTCATCAAGCAGTCATTGTTCTCATCTAAACATGCCTGATCATCATTTTAAGGATCTGAAATGTTTTATTTAACAGATGAGGAGCTTGAATATAATCCCAACCAGAGTAACTTGATAGAGCAGGCAGCAGAGAGGCTTTATGGCCTCATACATGCACGTTACATCTTGACAAACAAAGGCATTGCACAGATGGTAGGCGTTTGAATAATAATCTTGATGTCTTACATGCTGCATGACTAGATCACCAGAACTGATCTCTGGATTTGTTGTTTTCTGCAGCTGGAAAAGTATCAACAGGGGGATTTCGGCTACTGTCCCAGAGTGTATTGTGAGAATCAGACGATGCTTCCTATTGGTAATTCTGATTCTTTAAAAAAATGTTCTTTTGTTTATTGGGACAAAACTCACTCAATCAGTTCCCTCCTGACTGTTGTAGGTTTGTCAGACGTCCCAGGAGAAGCAATGGTGAATCTTTATTGTCCGAAGTGCATGGATGTGTACACCCCGAAAATCTCCAGATACCACCACACAGATGGAGCCTACTTTGGCACAGGGTTCCCGCACATGTTTTTCGTGGTGCATCCAGAGTATCGACCGAAGCGACCGGTTAACCAGTTTTTGCCAAGGTTTGTGAAAATGTCATTATTGGAATTTGACTGGGTGTTGAAGCCCATTTTTCAAGAATTGCTAATTGTGATCAATGCAAAATATTTTACTTGAAGAAAGTAAATTATTTGACACTTTTCTTTATTATTTTTTCAGGCTATATGGTTTCAAAATTCACCCGATGGCTTATCAACTCAAAATTCAGGCTGCATCACGTTTGAAAAGTCCAGTTAAGGCAATCACTAAAACTCCACTTTGATAAAGACCCTGAAATGTTTACAGCTAAATTGAAGCCGTATTTATTACCAATGCGTACCCGTGCAGTAATCAACATACATCTCATGATACTTCTGCAGCCAGCCATTTCCTCTTATTCAGTCAAACATTTACAATGGAGTAAGCTTTTTATCTGTTAACAGATGGAGAAACAAGAAAAGGTGACAACTTCAATAATGAAAGCTAGTTTGTTTGGCTTAGTAATGGTAACTGAATGTATCAGGAAGTAGCTTCATCACCCCCAAACAAGTTTGCCTTATCAGTGCCTTATGACAGTAAAAATGTCCTAAAGCTCTCCATAGTTATGTAAGACACTGTGCTTAGATTTTGTGCTGGCAGTTTGTGACAAAGTGGGTAAGCATCACTATTTGTCACTGCTGCTTTTCCTGATTTTTAGGGTCTTACCCAGGTGATGTCACTGGATTGAACCAAGTATGAGGAGGGGCAAGAGTTCTACTGTGTTCAGGAATTATTTAACAATTCTGGGGTTTTTTGGGATATGTATTGTGCTTGGTGTTAGTGGATGGGGAAACTGTTTGGAGGGTTATCTAGGGTTTCTGAGGAAGAATGATTTCATGTCTGTTTTGTGTGCTTATTAGGAAAATAGTAGGTGCTGCGGGGTGACCATTTTGGGATTAGGCTGCAAGGGTATTTAAGGCCAGTATTTTGTTTTGTTCGCGAGACAGAGAAGGATGTAGCAGGGTGCATGTTGGAGTACTTTTGGTAGATTTTGATATCAGGTATGTTTGGTCAGTAAAGATAATTGTTGAGTTCTATTATTCTTCCTTTGTGATTTTGTAGTTGTTTTGGTGACAACATGCACCGTTGTTTAACAAATGCTAATTCTGATGGAGGACCTCCGCCTCCTGCCATCTGTTAACCACTCTGGCCACGCGAACCTACAACACAGTATCTTATCAGAGGCTATTTCCAAGAATCAGTAAATGCCAAAAAAGATATACAGAGAATAACTATTCTAAATCTTATTTTATGGTGATTTTTGGGTTTGATTTTTTTTAACTAAAGATTCCAATGTAATTCTGTATTTGTCATGTTTCCATTATTACGGAGCATATTCGATGGAACTAGTGAATGAATAAAATATTTTTTTATCAAACTGTTGGTGTATTTACGTGTGACACAAACAGCCCAACAAAATGCAAAGTAATGCATATTTTATTTTTTCATAAAAAGACAGGGAAGTCACAAAGCAACAATATTTTCTTTGTCTAAAAACTATTTTTCCTTCACGTGAAACACTACTTCTTCCTGGAGAAGATTGCAAGGTTTTTTTTTTCTTTTTTCTTTTTTTTTTTGTCCATGTAGCTACAATGTCCATGGCTTTTGTTTGGGTTTAAAAAAAAAAGGAAACATTTGCCAACACACTGGTTATCTAAAAGGAATTCATACTTTATAGTCTATTAAAAAAGGAAAACAGCAAGTGAGAGCAACCTACTCAAAGCTATGCGGTTAAAAAGGCTTTACAAACTTGGTTGATAACGCAATATTTGACATCTCTAGTCGAAGCTTGTGTTGAAACATCACAGTACATCAAAATCACATAAAACAGTTCCTACTTTACAAATAAATTACTGTATAGCAGAACATGGAAAAAAAAAAAAAAAAAAAAAGACAACCTGTGCTCCTGTGAGAGAAAAAGCCACATATACTGGGGCAGCTGCCTTCATCTCTTACACATGAGGTTACTGTGACAGACAAGCTTTTCATTTTTATTGACCTCACTTGACTGAACATAAGTGTACACTTACAATAGAGATGAATATACATATATGGACATTCCTCATACAATCATATGGAGGCCTGTAGTCTTTAAAAGAATATTAAAACCTGAGATAAACAGACCAAAGCTAGTAAAAATTATCAACCAATTATGTTCAAAGCAATCTTGACTTCTATGATACTGAACAACACACAGGGCTGAGGGAAGCACTCCACTGTTGGATGTAAAGTGTGAAGAGTTTGATAAACTTGGTGGACAACAAGAGGAAACGAATAAGAATGATTCAGGGCAAGACAGGTCTTGAATAGTCTTAAATTCAACATAGCGCAATGGTAACCTACAACTTTAATGAGCAGATTGATATGAACAAACTTAAAAACCTCAAATTTGTACAAATACTATAAAAAGCATACTGCTAGAAAATAGAGAAATATTTCAAAATAGATCAATTTTAAATTCAAACTTTACAAGAATGTGTAGGCTACTGGGGTTTTTTTTTGGCTGGTCAAGAAACCAAAGATTTAGGTTTAGTTGTTTTTGTACCTGAGCAGTGAACAAAGGCCGACAAACGGTCCAAATCTGAGTACAGATCATCTTTGTTCACGTGTTGATGCGAGGTATGTCATTTCATTTGAGGAAAAAAAAAGAAAAACAAAAAGCCTCTCCTGAATTAAATGAACAAGTAAACAATAAAAGTAGTTCCCTTGAATGTAGTCTTAACGTTTTCCCTAGCAGCACCAAGGGAAAAAATGCTGACCGTGTCTGAACTAGAGCGGAAACGGTGCGCTTGTATGAAGTAAATGTACAAACCACTAGGAAAATACAAAGCATTTAAAAGCAAACAAGAAATCCTTCAACTGAAAATGCTGTTTTTTGTAAACCAATAAGTGTTACACTAAGCCTTTGCAACACCAAGATGATATAAGCTTCTTGTTTTGTAATGGGCGGTGCCTAACTATGATGGTGAACTGATCAGAAAAGCAACAAAAAGGATCTAAAAAGATTGATCTACTCGGTTATTAATCATTTGAGGTGCAGATTTTGGAGACCTTCCCTTTGTGCACAATTAAAGTTGGTCACTGTGATGTGGGTGCTGCAGTCTAAGTGTGACGTTGGAGGTGGCGAGCCAAAGGAACGGGGACGGACTTAGTTACAACGCTGATGCGCCACCGTGCTGCTCCTGCAAAATGGATCCATTTAGAAGATTTAGATCAGTCAACTCAAAACTCATCTTTTTCACTGTGAAAACTAAAGTCTATTAAAACTATTGTCTTTAAGAAATTTTAGCTACCACCAACAAATAAGATCAAATGGGAGAAGCAACTAGAATCCAGTGGTGTGTCAGGTGTGTAACTCCAGAATGTTTACTGTTTCGCACCTTATCTTGGTCAATGTCAGAATCCGCAGTGATGACAATCCTCTTCTCCACACGCGTCTCAGAAGATCCGCTTTTTACTACCTGCACAGAAAAGACGTCATACCTGAGAGGCTTGTATAACACAAAAATGGAGAATAAAACAGCAGATAAAAGGGAATTCACACTGCTGACCTTTGAGATTTGAGTAGTAGTGGTGGTGACTGTGGTGCCACTGGTTGACTCTGTGGTAATCGTCTTGGAGCTGGACATAGTTGTACTGTCTTTGTCCTCATCTGTTCCATCATCTGTCATCTGAGGAGAAACACCAGAGAAGAGGACACTAAGCAAACATGCTCAGACTACTGTAAACCACAGCTTCCATTAAAGAAGGTGCAGTGCTGCCTCAGGTTTACTGTGGAGCCCCTCGTTCCACGCCACCCCTCCACTCAGACCTGCTCACTGTCAGCTTGCCATTTCCTGAATGCAATCCTGACTTCCTGTAGCTGAGCAGGAGCTTGACCCCCTACCTTTGAAGAATCATAGGTGAAGGTCTTGGTTGGGACGATGGGGACCTCTGTGGTGGAGATGTGACTGGATAAGGAGACAGCTGTGATGGTGATAGTCTGGGTCTGCACCAGAGGAGGCTGTGAAGGGGAGCATAGCCCCATGAGTGGCTGTTTAACCAGACACTTGTCACCTCACAGCAAAAACTTGATTCCACGCCATGCATTGAGTTTAGCGCAATTTATTTTCACCAGCAGCCCATATAAGTGATTTTTTTTTTTTTTTTAAATCGCAGCATAGTTTTTCACCCCACCAGCAGCCGTTACAGAAGGAAACTTAAAATGAAAACTATTAAGCCGTGTGATTTGGAAAGATGACAAAATGAAGTCAGTGTGAACGTTTTGTCAGAGCAGAATACGCTGTTGTTATAACAACCCGTCACCACAGTCCAGAACTTAGCACACCACCGCGCAACCCCTCTGCAGCATATTGACTTCAGTTCAACACTGATGATTCAGCCTTTATAGGCTTAGATTTTTAAGTGTCATGTTGCTGCAAAGGAGTCCAAGGGCCAAGAAGAGAAAGAATCAGCATCACCCCGGGGAAGTCAGGAGACTACCTGGAAGCTGCGTATGACCTGTGGACCATCACTCCAGAAATGAGAAGCTGGAGACGATCCAGCTATCTTCCCAGAGCAATCTGCTGCTCCGGCACTGGATCCTTTTCCTTCCTGGATTTCATGCAGAACTTTACAGGAGCGTTCAGCTGAAGGAGTCAACTGTGCCGTTTGTACCTGTAGGACTGGCACCAAGAGCGTCTCAAAAGCTACAACCTCCTCCTGATTACATGACTGTTCCTCAGCAGGTGTATTGAGGGCTTCAACACTATCCAGCTCACTTTGGGAGGTTACACCGGGACTTGATATGACTTTAATGCCCAAAATTTCCTCATGATCAGCCTTTGTTTCAGAGCTTTTGCTTAGGGAACTAATGCAGACGCTCTAAAAAAAAAAAAACACAAAAAGAAACAGTCAGCTTGTAATCCTGGGCAGAGTACTCTGATAACAAGTGCATTATACATAAATGATACAAATATTTTACACAAGATTGAATCAACGATGTAGTTTAATTCTTGGACAGACGGTTGAGAACATGATGGAAACCAAGGTCATAGTGTTTAGATGGCAAAATCTGCACTGAGCTTAACTGTGGAAGTTTTTTTTCCCCAACATACACGATGCTATAGGTTATTAATCCAGAGGTACAGTTACTTCAGATGTAGCTGCAATGAATACTCTGCCAACTCATCCCGCACTCAGACTTACAGATTGTCTTAAAGAAAATAAAAACACAAATGTGTAAACATTTCCTGCCAGATCGCTCCTAAAATTTATTTGAATCGAAGTTACACCAAAGATCTGTTATCAGAAGAAAAAATCCACCCAGAGGTTTTTGCGTAACGTTTCTAACAAACAGACAAAAATGGGAATAAACATAACCTCCGGGGAGGAGGTAAAGCAAACTAATATTTACTTTTCTGTTCCAATTAAATGGCTGCTGCAGTTTTTTTTCGTAGTGGTTCCTGCTTTACATTTCGCTCTCTTGCATAAATAACTGATTTTAATTTGCAACCGATGTTGTTTAATTATTACTTTGAACTAGAAGAATACTTGTGGTTTTTATTTTGGTCTATTCTTCCTAAAATGATTATTTCAAATTCTTTGAGCCTTTTATTTTGAGGTTAATAGAAACTTTAATGAATACTTTAATAATTTTTTTTCCAAGTAAGAAATTATGCTTTCATTATTCTTTTTTAATAGGATGTAAAACAACTTTTGGTGGTTCATTTTATAGGCTGCTTATGCCTTTAGTATTAATCTTAAGGTTTCTCTCTAATTGTTAGCAGTATTCACAAGCTACTTTATTTATTTCACTTCTAACCCAATCCAAACCAACAGCTCAGCTGGTCACTCAGGGGAATCTAAAACACATTCACATTTGGACCTTCTGGATTTAGCAACAACTTCAGAAAGTGCCACCTGCAGACATCCTCTGATGAGTCTGCACTAGCAGGGTGAACAGGTAGGCGATAGACCGTTTTGTGGAGAAAGATGTTGACTGACTTTAGGTAATTAAAAAAGCACCAGAGGTCCTTTGCATACCGGGGAAGAACGTCACAGTGAAGACGTACAAATACCTGCGTGTAAACACTGACAACAGATTGTCTGTGCACAGGAAGGGATGAACAAACTTTATTTCTCAAAGAAACTGAGATCCTTCAACATGTACAGCAAGACGCTGGAGATCTTCTACCAGTCTGTTGTCTCCAGCGACTTATTCTTTGTTGGGGGAGCAGCACTGGAGTCAGTGACAAGAAGAGACTTAAAATGATCAGGAAAGATGGCTGCGTTTGGCGTACGCTGGAGCCGCTCGAGGCTGAGATGGAGACAACTGTGAAAAAACTGTTCAAAAGTCCTGCTGTTTGTTTACCATGAATTTACTGTATTTAGCCGTCCTAACCATCATAGAATGGACACTCATTCAGTCTATGGATGAGACACATCCAGCTCTGCTGCCACAAGGACGGAAGATTAGAGCCGCCACGGGCAGGAACACGATACAACAGCAACAGGCAGAGACTCAACTGTTTAATTCTGCTTTTTTAAAACATCATCACACATTATCATTGTACACCCTCACTCTAATTGCACAGTGCTTGCATCTTAAATCCCATAATTTCCTTATTTTTAATTTCTTATTTTGATATCTATTAATTTTATAATTCTTTTTTTTTTTTAGCATATTATATATTATTATTAGATATTGTTCTATCTGCTTTTCTAGTTATATTGGTTATTTAATATGCATTGGATCTCCTCCTTCCTTTCCATTCTATACATAGAATGCTGCTGTGAAACCACAATTTCCCAGTCTGAGATCTTGAACATGTCTGACTGTGTCCTTTTTCACTTATACTCTGAAAGGAGATTCATACCATGAGTGAGGGAGACACGTTGAGTTAAATGAAATTTCCTTTTGGGTGAAAAGAGAAGGGTGATATATAACCAGTGCAGCCATGCATTTGCACATCATTGCCACAATCTTATATCTGAACAACATAATTTATCTCCTGGCAAAAAAAAAAAACAAATAAATGACAATAAAAACCATTAATATGAACTGTATATGGAATGCTTTTTATTCTTTGGTCAAAGTTGATTGTCATAAAGTCATGCAACAAGGAATCTCTTGCAACTGCTACATACTGTCTTTTCCAAATACTGGTGGAGGACAAATAAGTTAATGGAGTATTAAAACTGAGCTGCCTCAAGGTTTCCAACCACAGGAAATACTACAACAGTGAATGAGAATATCAACAAATCCTCCAGTAACAAGTCGGCTGGATGTGTTTAAGAAGAAAAGGTCACAGTGATCAGCTGATTTGACGGCAGACTAAAAACTACTGACGATATAAATGCACCTCAATATGTGTATAAAAACAAGCTCAAAGTGATGTGGTCAGAGATTAAAAACCTTCCAGTAAATGCCAGTTAATAAGAAATATTTCAAATATCCATAAAGTCCTTTACAGGAAATGCAAAACAGAAGTGGGTTGGTTATTATTTTCAGTCCTATTCAGTCTTTGGAGGTGAGGTCGGTATGTGGTTGGAGAAACCAAGGAGATGCAGCAGTGGGAAAGAAGGAGTCAGTCTTTTTTGAGCAGCGGTCTGAAAGAAAGGGCAGCTTCTCGGGTGGAGCAGAGGATGAGGGATGAAGAATGCTGGAGTGATGTTGCAGAGGAGGCAAAAGCAGGAGAGAAGGAGGAGAGAAAGCTAGAGGTTGATGGGTAGATGGACTTGGTGCGCTCTCCATGGCTCACATTCACACCTGTGTGGGGTTTCCGCAGGGTTCAGATGGCCCCTCAGCTGCGTTTGGAGTAGAAGTCTAGCAGGGGGCCACGTGGGAGGCGGATGACAAACTGAGAGGGGGAGGAGGAAGAGGAGGAGGAGGAGGTGGGGGGGAGACATGAGAGGAAGGGATTTAGATCTGCCTGCAGTGATCTATAGTTAACTGACTATCAGAGGTTGAGCTCTACAATATTTCAGAGTTAAAGGCTTAAATGAAACAATTACAGCCTTTGTTGTTGTTGAGAGCATGGAAATGTTATTACATGCATTTTAACGTGCGTTCTGTGTTTTCCATGTCCAACCATTTATTTACTGTTTGTAACGACAGGAAGTCATCCACACTTGCTGTGTTTTGTGATAAATTTGAGGTGGAACGAAAAGCTGCAGCTCACACTGAGTCAACAGAGAATGAGCTGCGAACTGCAGACTGCTGACGTTTCATTGCTACAGATGTCAAGTCCACTTTTAGCTGTAAAACTACCAATCTTAACAACATGACTGTAAAAAATTGTGCAATGGCAAGTAGTTTAGAGTCCGTAGATGTGGCTTATTTGTATTTAATTGTGGCTTATTCCTATAATAGCACCAACAGTTTCCCTTTAGCAGCACAAGCAGAACCAGTATGGCAGCTGCTTGTTAAACAGAGAAGTTGTTTCTCACACGGAGCATTTAGTCACAGTGAAATATTAACAGAAAGATAAATCAGCTTATAATTGTGAACGTGATGATAAACAATATCTGTCCATTCAAATAATTGGGCCTTAGACCAGGGTCATATTCGTTCAAAGCATTTTCTACAAAAGATTTTTTTCCAGGTATTAGAGTCCAAGTTGAAAGATTTATGCAGTCTTGGAGTCAAATAAGTGAGACTTATTTGATCACACTTATTTATTCATGTGCATTTCTTCTACAATGGAATAATGTTTCTACTCCACTGTGAGACAATAAGTTAATTTAAAACGACTAATAAATATAAACAATATGATAACAGCAAATCATTGGAATCCTGTTATATTTGTGTAGTTTTTACTGTAATGCTATATTTTGTGATGCAAATGTGAACGAGGCCTTGTCTGGAAAGAAAACCAACGAGTCGGAGAAAGCAGCAGCCGAACCATAACTGAAAGCGGCGTGAAAAGCAAGTGAGCAAAGAAAGAAAAGGGGAGGCAGAAAGACAGCAATGAATGGAGGGGAAAGAAGAAACACTGCTCACTGTGGCAACGTGCAAATCTTTTTGAACGTTGTCATCTTTTAGTCATGCAGTCAGGTCTGTCAGTCATGCAACACAAACATATCTGGGTTTCAGAGGCATCCAATGGAAGATCTGCCCAAAGTGTGCTCTCAGAGAGTTGACAACCTGTCCCAAAGATGCCTCACCCACATCTGTCTTTTTAGTGAAAGAAGGAAAGCGCAGGCCTTTTTCAACAAGTTCTGCTGCATTCTTCACACGCATGCATGTGCTGCATACCACATGCCACTGTCTGGGAGAAGACTGCTCATGCACACACAATGCTCAAACTGTCAGAATCAAGAGTGGCAGCTGGAACAGGCTGAGATACTCTTTATCCATCTATTAACTTGTTTCATTCAACACAGGAGAAATAACTCTCTGATGTAACAGTTACAAACTATTGTCAGCATCAATATGACAACTTTTGCAAAAAAAAATTATATAAATAACAGAAATCTCCTTGTTTATAATTTAGTGATGATGTCAGTTCAAGGATTGATCAATTCAATTCATTCATCCAATTTAATATTTTTCACAATTTCCTGTCAGATTTCAGCTAAATTAAAAGGATTAGCTGCTTTCTGTGGAGACTCACCCCATCTGCACCAGGTAGAGGCTGGCCATTGATGCCCAGGGTGCGGAACGGAGAGTGTGTGGACAGGCGCTTGTCCCACTCGCTCGGCCTGGACTCAGGGACGGCCTCCATGAAGTTCCTCTTCAGCTCACTGATGCTGGCATGGTGCTTGAGCAGATCGTCCTGAGGCTTTTCAAACTCCTATTCCGAGGAAAGATGAGCGGGGAAAGAACGTGTGGTTGGAGGGAGGGGACAGGAAGAAGAGCAGCAAGTAATTTGGCAAGAGGGGCAAACAGAAAGGAACGGAGCACGTGGGGAGATGACATTGAGAGAGAAGGAGATTAAGAAATAGGAGAGAATATAAAAGAAAACAGTCAGATTGTGTTTCTTCTGTTCAGTTTTTTGTGCATTTTTTTAGTTGCTGGTTGAAAAAAAACAAAAAAACACATAAGCAGAAGCAGGATTAACAGGCGTTTCTAAAAGAGCATAAATTACAAGAAGGCGTTAATCTCAATGTTTGCACTTCTTGACTGAAGCACAAAAAGCTTCTGGTTTCTTGACAGATTCCCAGCAACTGCTTTTCAGACTGCAAATGAAGTCTGGCAGCTGACTGGTGCCATGATTCATCAAAGCTGATTATCATCTGGAGCCCTGGATGGGTGCAAGCTATAAACTACACAGCACAGCATTTACAATCCGTTTCACAGCATTAGGCTTGCAGTGAAACGCGTTGAGGAAAACAGGCTGCAAATCAAAGAGCAGGAGACGTGGTGACAGCAGATATGAAACAGGTTGTTGAAGATGAAGCCACGCAACACGTAAAAACCAATTCATTTCAGGCAAATGAACGGGTGCAGCAGGAGAAGCACTGATTGAGCAACAGTTGGCGCCAAAGTGAATCTTTATGGACAGTTGCAAGATGGCAGCAATAAGGCACAAACACACTGCAGACTGTTTTACTGTTAATCAGGACAGACTGTGATGCTTAGGAGCAGCTTCATGATAAGTGTCTTCAGATGTCATTCTGCTCTCACACAGTAAAGATGTAGAACTTTTCTGATTTTCAGGAACATTTGGATGACTGCTGTAGAAGTGCAATGCACTGCACCAAGTTAGGGAACAAGATGCAAGTATACAAAGCAAAAGCCAGGACAGGAGAATACTGATGATAAACAGTAATTATGTAATCAATAAAAACTGATCAGCTTGACCAGCTGAAATGCTCCAGTAAAGTTTAACTCATACCATATCTTATCAACCGCTTTACGTGACTGAACATTAGGGAATAATGATAAAAAGGGTATAATCTGAAAATGTTTAAGGCTGCTGATTGTAAAGTTTTGTTAGAAGTCCAGCAGCACTCTCCTTATATCAGCTGGGTTAGTTATCTTTGCCACACACATTATCAATTAATGCTGCTGCAAAGAAAATCAAAAGGTGAATCATGCCACATGCAAGCGTGAGATTAAACACAGCCATTGTGCCAAAGAGCAAGAAACTCAGCTGGAGACGGACATTTCCAAAGAGGGATACAAACCTCCAGCATTAAAATGCTATGTCTGACATAAATTGAGTCACCCTCAATTTTCTTAGCTCTTTTCTGTAAAGAATGAAAAGAACAAAAAAAGTGTGGGTTTGTTTCCGTTTCCCTTTACGTTGGCATCATACTGCCACACCTTGGACATGCATACTATGAAGTTCACTACTATATTAATACAACAGACGAGAAGATGCGTGAGAAGTGCATGCAATATCGTTTGGTGCAAAGTGGCCACAGGGGCCAAAACTGCACTATACTAGCAAAGCAAAGAACAAACGGCTCTGGAAGACCGAGGTTTCTAGACTATGATGAGAGAAAGAAACCGTGATGGGGTGACAAAAATATGACAGAACACCAGTTAGTCTATCATCATGCATGTGTGCATTCCAGTGTTTACAAAAGCAAGCAATGAAAAGAAATGATTGCCTTGCAAAAAATGTAAACAGCTAACATATTCTGAGGCAAGCATACTGAATTTGCATTTACTTTGTTTAGACTCTTTATTTACTGTTCACATTTTCTACTCATTGTTGTATTTTCTACCCTTCAGAAACACTGTATGTGCGTCGAACCTGCTGAAGCTTTCATTTTAGACCTAGTTGTATGGAAGCACAACATGGGAAGAGGGTGAAATTAGTCTTTTGGATGAGAAACTCTGCGTCATCAGAATGGAGATGGAGAAACAGCTACGGAAATACGTGCCACGCCGGGAATCTGACCTTTCGCATTCGCACCCCCTCCAAGCTCGTCTCCGACTCGTGCTAACCCAGGGAGGAGAGAAGGACACGCGTTAGCATGCTCTGCCTCTTGGCTTGGATGCGTCACGTCTCAGCCATAGTGAAAACGTGTCCTCTGAGGGAGGACGGCGTCTGCCACTAACCTGAATGTCCCCATTGATGGTGGATATCAGTGAAGAGTCTACTTCTCTCTGATCCCTCCACGCTGCTGGCTACAGCAGCAAGAGAGACACAGTTCACACTCAGACACAGAGAGAAATCTCTGCTCACTCTGTTCAATACTACATCATTATCAATCACAATGTCCAGGCAGTCACCTTGAAGACATTAAAGATAAACAATCTGCCTGCCTTCTACTGCTACAGCGATCATATGGTTTACAATAGTGTTCCCACTGCACTTTTGAAAACAACTTAGAATACTGTAAAAGAATAGGGAGAAAACAGCATACTTTGACCTCAGTCGCGGCTTCGATTTTTGAGGGCTCCACAGCTTCGACAGTGACTTCCAGCTTCCTCTCTTCCTGGCGGCTGGTCTTGATGGGAGTTGAGGTCTGCGGCTGCTCAGGAGGGGCCATGGGGATCCCTGCCTCTGCAAGCGCAGCCTGGGAGAATACCGGAGCGCTGACAGGACGCATGCCTCTCTGTGTGCTCACAACTAGACAGAATGTAGAAAAGATGGTAATCAATAGAAGAAAACAAGGTTTTGGTGCCGACTGCTTTGAAGGAGTACGGTTAGTATGGGCACATGGGGAAGTGTCGCATTCAAAACAGTGACGAGGATTTAAACGCAGCACATACTTATGTGCGTAATCGGCCGTTTTATACTTACCGTACTTGGGTTTGCTGTGATGAGAAAAATGCAAATGCAGCAAGCGTATACTCTACCTTTTTGTCTCCTCATTCTTTTTACGACAAGACAAGCAAACGTGAGAATGTGAGGTGAGTAAGAAGCAGATGTCCTCCAAGTGAAATGCAGCGCGTTTTAGTTCTTGTTACAACCCAACGGTGGATACAACAGCAGATGATGTTAGGCTGCACATCAAGCTGAATGAGGTTGAACCGGTGAGATGTTGGGTGAGGAAAGCGGCATTCCTTTCAACTGCAAACTGAGCAGTCAGAGCTCTTTGAACAGGTGGATGTAGCTCGCTTCTCCTCAGAAGAGAAGCCGGTGTGTCGTGTACACAGGATGCAAATGTTAATAAGCGTTTTCTGAGTTTTTTTTATCTGCCAAAAAACAAACCCAAACAAGCAAAAAAATACCTGACTCCTTGAGGTCAACATCTAGCAGAACAAACCAATCATCATCGGCTCGTGATTGTACGAGCGGAACCCTTTCTTCCAGAATCCGCTTCTCAAACTGTGGTCTCATCTCTGACATATCAGTCCTTCTTGTGACCACGGCACCTGGAAGTTTGACCTTTGCAGGCAACCGGATGCTTTCAGGAGCAGCGACTAGCACAAATATACAACCAGGTATTATTGGAGGGGGAAAAAAAAAACCCACAACAAACAAACAAAAAAGGAAAACCTGCCACGTCAAAGGAGTGTTTTTTGTGTAACAGGACAAAGTTCTTTTACCTGATCTTTTAGGAGGCACATCCAGAAGTACAAACCAATCATCTTCCACCTTTCTCCCAGCTGGTTGCGGCTGCACCACATCTTTCTTTTGCCACTTCTCCTCCACTATAGTAATTCTCTGTGTTCTCTGCTCTGTGATCACAAACTCTTTCACTCTTTTCACCTCAGGACGGACGACGACGCGTTCGTCCACCGCCACTGGTGCTGAACACACACAATGTAAAACTAAGATTAAAGATAAAAATTTACTATCCTGTTTGAACAAACAGCAGCCCTGTAACTACAGCCTGGCATAACTTACAGATAAAACTGCTTTTCAAGCCGATTCTGTCTCATAGCAACAAGCACGCAAAGAAGTTGTAGAATACCTGAGACCTTTTCTGCAACGTCTAGCAGCACAAACCAGTCATCGTCCACTTTTCTTGGTTGTAGCTGGTTAACCATCATCACAGGTGGTCTTACAGCTTCTGCCACATATTCTGGTTTTGGTTCAGCGGGTGTTGTGATCCGCTGAACCACAGCAACTGGCACAGAAACACATAACGAATGAATGCGATGCCAACAAATGAGAGCAGCATACACAGGCCAACTGGCCATGAACAGTACCTGGGAGTATGACTACTGGTCTTTCTTGAGCAAGATCAAACAATGTAAACCAATCATCTTCTCCCCCTCTCTCGGAAAGTGGTGTCATTTGGCTCGGTCTAATTTCAGGCATGCGTGCACCATCTTGCCACGTGTCGAGCCCAATTATCGCCTTCTTGTATGTTCTAGTCTCTGCAGTTTTCACCTCAGCTTCAAACGTCTTCATCATATCTCGAACAATCTCAACTGGAGCGACTGGCACAGACAGTGTGAAAGAAGCTGTGTGACAGCAGCAGATCCACTGAAACAAAGCAAACGTCTCGTCTGAGGTGCAAACATGATTTGTACACGATACCTGCTGGTACTGTAACTGCCTTTTGGCTAACAGCATCAAACAGAATAAACCAGTCATCATCTCTCTCTGGCAGTGGCTGAAAAGGCTGTGTGCTAATCTGGTCAACATAAACTTTTTGCCGCACGCGTCCTGCTTCAGCTGGAACATCTGGATAGACTTTAGTTGGTGGTGGCGCATAAACTGAAAGAAAAAAATGTAACCTTAAACTCTGACACTTTTAAAATGCTGGATGATTATTATTATTATCTAGATGTTGATTCTTTGACAATGATAGCTTGCAAAGGCCGACATTTCTCGGCTGTAGGTACCTGGAGGCACGTAAGGAGTCTCTTTGGAAATGACCTCCAGCAGCAGAAACCAATCGTCCTCTCTCTCCCTCACAGGTAGCAACGTTTTCTGCTCTGGAAGCTCCTTGCCATCTTTCTGCATCACGGTTTCCTCAACTACAATGTCCTGTGTGGACTCTACAGTCAGAACCTTAGTCACACTGGAGACACTTTCTCTGTGATAAGCCTGAGTGTACGCAGCCATGGAAACTATAGAAAATAGAGTGAAAGAGCAACTTGAGGAAAACAAGGAGGGAAAAATAATTTTTAAAAAAAGGTGCATAAGGAAAACCCTGCAGTACCTGGAGACACAAAAGATGTTTGTCTAACTGGAATATCCAGCAGCACAAACCAGTCATCTTCCCTCTCGGATGGAATCGGTTTTATTTCTGCATCCTTAACTAAAACCTCAGTTCTTTGCTGTCTTTGCTCGACAGCCATTGCATTAACCACAGAGACACCTTCTTCTGGGGTCACTTCAGCAGCAAAAACAAAAGAAAGCAAGATAAAAACTTCACACAGTGTGGCGTGGAAGTGAAAGGAAAGAAAAACCCTTTGCTTTTATAAAACTGTGATGAAGAGAAGAGGAACTTCAGCTATACCTGGTGGTACATAAGTTGTTTTTCTGGGCAGAACATCCAGCAGCATAAACCAGTCATCTTCTCTCTCTGTCGCCTGCTGTTGCGGGATTTCTCCTAGATATCTTTCTGGCTCTTGTATTATCTGTCTCTCTTCAAAGATGACACTTTCCTCTTCTGCATCTCCAGCCACAGAGACTAAATCTTGGTCATCTGTCTGAGCTCTCTCCCTTATTGTGACTGGTAAGTAAAGTCAGGAGAAAGTATTTCACCACAAGCAGAAATGCACAAGAAACAGCTGTTTTGATAAACAGTGTGGGGTTTTTCAGCGGTACCTGGAGGTGCTATGTAAGACGTTTCTCTGGGAGGAACTTGCAGCAGAACAAACCAGTCATCGACTCTTTCTATCATAGTTGGTTGCAGTGATATCTCAGACACTTTCCACACTTCCTCTTCTCTTACTTGCCTCTCCTCAATTTTAATTTCTGTTTTCACCACAAGTGGTGCAACCTCAGATTTTGAGCTGAAATATTCACTTCCACCCTTTTCCACAGCAGTCACTAAACAGAGGAGTAAAGACAGATCACATGACCACAGGAGCAAACATTCAGCACTTCCAACAACAGCTTAGGTAAAAAAAAAAGAAGCAAAGCAGGACAAGAGGTTGCTTTCACTTGCAAACAAAAAAAAATTACATTTGCAGATAAATGGATATTTGTATGTGTATTTACTCCTTTTTTGGAACCTCAAATTTCTGCAATTTTGTACTCTTTACTGTTTATGATGCTCAGAGTATCATTGATATCACTGACTGTTTTATGCTGATTTTCCAAACTGCAACACAATGATTTTATGTATGCTGCTCTCCACGTATATGTGCAATTATTAAAGTTTGTATTTCTTGACATGAAGTACTTTCATGAAACATGTAGATTTCCATGAGCATGTTTGGTCGCTATAGCCGTGTTCATACTGTTGTGTAACCACTGTATACATGAATAGATTTGTTTCTCTCTTATTTTTCCTCCTTTCTCACTTAAATTATTGTAGGATTGGTCAGCGTTTGTGGTCTTGTATTTAACTGGGAAAAACAATAAAAGAACTGTTTAAGAATGAACAATAAAAATATCACTACTAAAATGGCAAATCAGCAGTGTCTCAAGAAGCCAGCAAAGGTACAACGCAGATAGAATTAATTGGTTAATATGTTAATGTTTGCCACTTTATCATCATTAGAACGTTAAATGAATGAGTAGAGACCCACAGCTGCTTGCATGGTAACATACTGTACCTGCTGCTGCATAAACTGGTTTGTATGGAGGGCGATGAAAAAGTTCAAACCAGTCATCTTTATCTTCCATCTGAACTGGATCCTCAGCCTGGCGTCTGTCTGTAACCTCTTTCTGTGTCCTCTCCTCCACCATCTCCCAACTGTCTAACACTATTGTCACCCTCTTTTTAGCTGAACGCTCCACCGTCTGATATGTTACTGCAGACGTGGCACCAGCAACGTCTGGAGAAGCAAACTTCTCCTCCACCTCATCTTGCCACTCTTTTTCAATCTGACGTAGTTTCTCTCTCAAACTTTCATCTAAAAGATTCTCTTGCATCACCTCAGTTTTACTCTCTTCTTCTTCTTCTTCTTCAGGTAACAAACCTTTAAAAAACACCCGCTTTATTTCATCTTCCAATTCATCCCCATCTTCCTCTGTTCTCTCCATCTTCCTCACAGACTTTCCGATCACTACTTGTGTAAAACCTTTAACTTGCTGTTCCAACTCCTCCTCCTCCTCTTTTCTTAATTTTTCAACTTCCTCCTTCCCTAGCTCCTCTTCTATTACCTTCTGCAGTCTCTCTGCCATCTCATCCACCTCCTGCAGCCTTTCCTCTAACCCCTTCACTTCCCTTAGCTTCTCTTCCAAAATATCCACCTCTGTCATACTGTCCACTAAAGTGACCGTTTCCTGCAGCCTTTGAATCACATCCTTAGTGGCCAATTCTGTACTCTGTTCCTCAACTCGGCGCTGGAACTGGACTTGGGATGAAGCTGAGAAAAGTTGCAAGAAAAGGGAAACACTGACAGGGTGAAACACAGTTTGATCCATATTGTAGCTTATTAGCTATTTTTTTTTTTTTTACTTTAAAAAGGTTTTCCGTATAATTATTTTCACACAAAGGAACTCACACAGAGGCTTTTGTATACGTTCAGAGGAAAATAAGATGACCCAATCATCTTGTTGGAAAAGCTGAGCCAAAGAGGTTGTTTCTGCCAAGCTGGCTGTGACTGACAACATCAGAAGAACAACAAGCAACAGTTTTGAACCAGATAAACACAAACGGCTGAAAACAGAGAACGGCATGTTTGGTTCGTTGGACAGTGGATCAGAGCTAAATCAATAACTCTCCAACTCAAACTGCTTCAGAATAAATGAAAGGAGGCATTGCCAGTGCAGATACCTGGCTGTTTTACAACATCAACAGGTGTGACCGCTGGAACAGGGCGATCACGGTATAAAAGCGCAGACCAGTCGTCTTCCTGTCTCATCTGCTGCTGCACATCGACCGCCAGCTCCTGCCATGGCTGACTTTCTGACCATGTAACAGCTGTGCCCTGCCAGGTCTGAACAGGCGGTCCCTCGGCCCAGAACTGACTGAAAGTCTGCTCTGACTCCCCTCTGGCTGTAAAGAGATGGCAAGGTGACGGCAGTTATGTAATGCTTCTGCTGGACAGATAACGATCGCTGCAAATGCTTCACAGCGCTTCAAGCACACATGTAACCCAGTTGGATGCCAAGCATAGACCAGTAAAAACTGGTCTACAATGAGTCCTTTAGGATGTGGTTAGTTGAAAATGATGAAATATGAATCTTACAGTTAAAAAAAAAAAAAAAAAAAAAAGAGTGGACGACCAAGATATAACTGCAAGTTATATTTCATCCTATAACCTTTTAGAAAGAAAGCTGCAGTGAGGAGCAAGTCATTCGGTTAGGAGGTTAAACACACTGCAGGCTGAAAGAGAATGAAAATGTGCTTTATGCATTTAGCACAACTTCTGAAGAACAGCCACCTCAAGTCAGATAATGTTCAAGAATGGTTCAGAGGAAGATGAAGCCTTTTCATCTCGAAGTAAGAACGCTATCATTCAGTCATGTAAAGGAAGGATTTAGTCTGCGTCCTGCAGCGATGCATGCCGTCTTCCTGACATGTTGAGCACAATGCAAAGCGAAATTTTCAAAAGTTTAAGGGCATGAAAGCAAATGAACCGGAACAGATGAGGGTGTTATGGAACAGCAAGCGACCAGTGAGTTAGAAATATGCCAGAAGGCATTGTGAATGGTTCCACGCATCGCCTGGTACCTGGGAATACAACAGAAGGCTGAGGTTTGTCAAGTGCCATCATTAACGACCAATCATCAGTCTCAGACCTGGCTGATGCTGAAAGCTGCTGCAGAAACTGGAGAGTTTCCTCTCCAGCTGCAAAAGTAAAAGATGCCAGAAAAAAGTTTGTCAAACTCAAGGTCTATTGCAAGAAAAAAACAACAAAACAAAATAGGATTTTAAATCAAAAACTTGTCCATACCTCCGTCTAGGTTACGAGACAGCCTCTTGCTTGCAGAGCGTGCAAAGCGAGGGGCTGGGCGGTCGATCATGGAGCTCGCCTGGCGGGTCTGGGCCTGAGTGCGACCACTGTATCGAAACTTGGAGCCCAAGATGAGGAATCGGCGGGATGAAGGAGGCTCCACTGTGGAAACCCTAAGCAGGAGGTACATCACAGAATCAATAAGACCATTTAATCTCATCCACGCCAGAGAGTCAACATTGTCGATAGATTCTTATCTAAAAAAGTGAACAACACAAAGCTCATCTTAATGAGCAGACAAAAACCTAAAGGTATAATAGCAAGGTTGGAACCATTGGTGTGTAGCTTTTCATTTGCAGAGCCAATGTCAGCTTTACGGTGCAATGAAGACAACCTGAGAATGACCTCCTGTTGCCAAGCAGGTGTCATTCTGAATTACAGAAGAGCAACACGGTTTTACCTGAAGAAGGTGTGATGTTCAACGCAAACTTTCCACAGCTTCTTTGAGGCTTTGTAGTTGGGCAGTTTGAAGCCAATGGTGCTCTCGTACTGCTCTTGCTAAATGTGAGGAAACAGATGAAAAATGGTTGAAAAACTTCATGTCAAGGACATTATTCTGCAACAAACAAAAATCTGAAACACTTTTTTTCAGAAAATTATACTCACAATATGTGTATTACTAAAGGAATGACTCGTGTTTATAACTGTAGACGACTGATAAAATGTATACACTTTCAAAGCAAGGACAGCAAGTATTCAGGATTAGATTAGGAATATTTTTATTTACTAAATTTGGGCTTCCAAACAGGTAGAAAAACTGAACACAATGAATGTTTGAGATTTACCTCTGATGGTCGGATTTTAATAAAGAAGCTGCTTCGTTTGTAGGAGATCTTGAGCACTTTAGGCCAAGGGAAACGGTTGATTCGAAGTTTGTCCTTGTAAACCATCAGACCGCTGGAGCAAACCCCCAGCGTGATGTCGACGCCGTCAAGATCCTGCATGTAAAAACGGGATTATGGCGTCGCACCATTGTCATCTTCCTGCACTTACAACACACGGTCACTGGGAGGCAGCCTTTCTCATACAATCAAACAGTTCGGTGTCATGGGGTTTGTTATTAATCTTTCTTTTATTCTGTAAGGGGGGGGATGACATCAATTTTGTCATTTAATTTGCTACTGCTGCATTACAAGCATGCCATTGTAAAATAATGGTAAGCATGTGAAACACAACAGGAAATCTGGACTTAGAATATCTCAGGATTTTCAGGAAAAGCCTTCATTTAAACTGCAAAATATTTATCCCAACAGGGACAAACATTTGGGGCAAAAAAAGATCAAAAATAGAAATAAAAGAAAGTAATATCCACCTTAGCTTGGTGCAGATCAACCCCATACATGGCAAGTTTCTTGGCATTTTCCAGGAACAGCATGTCTGCTTGGGCTGGGCTCATTGACCTGGACACACAAAATACAAAGGCATGACCCTTTGTCACATCCAGATTACATTGTCTGCAAGTAAATAAACAAAAACAGGTTTCCAGTTCGGCTCAGCTGCTCTTTGTGTTTAGAAGTCTTAATTGATCCAATCAGTTTCCAATGCCTTCACTAACCTGTAAGTACGGTGCAGCTCCATCACTTTCTCCTCCAGCTCTTTGTTCTGTCCAGGAGCCAGGCTCAGATCTTTGAGATAGTCTGACCCGTGAACCTCCGGGTCGTATTCTCCCAGCTCGGACTGGGCTGTGTAAGAGCCCAGCAGGGACAGTGTCACAAAGGAACAAGGAAGAACTCCACGCATGATATCCTTCCTCAACTGGAGACACAGGAAGTACCTGCAGAAAAAATGAAGTTATAATTAAATGAAAACGATGATTACAGAAAAAATATTTGTTTTTGATTAAACTATTTTCAAATATGCTTGCAAAATATAAATCCTTTAATGAAAAATAACTAATTTAGCTTTGTCTGTAATGAACATTTACCTGGTGAGATCTTCGGTCAGCTGTGCTGGATCAGGAGGATAGAACTTCACGTTGAATGTAAACTCATAGACAGCACCTGAAACCTGCTTCCGGATCTCTTTGGTGGGTTCCAGCCATGTCTGCAGGAAATAGGAGAAAAAAGAAGCACCGCTCAGCACACATTTGCTCCTCATGCAACTTTGCTATTAAAGAATAGCTAAAACAACACAAGAACAGCCAGCCCACCTTGCTGGTTGGCGTTTCCCAGTTAGCAAGGCCAAAGTAATCCTTCTCCAGAAGGTTGACATGGTCGCACACTTTTGTCAAAAGCTCTTGGCCTTTAGCATGTTTCTGAATAATAAAGAAGCAGACAGAGATCCTTTAGTCACCAAAACTGTTTTAGTCAAACAACAGAACATGAAGAATATGTTATCAAGGAAATTTGGTGAGATTCTTACATCAAGTTCACACTCAAACTGAGTGTCGTCCAGTAAGGTGACTTTGCACTGCATGATTTTCTGACGCTTGGGGCCTTTGGCCTCCTCTGCCTTCTTTTCTGTCTTCTTTTCTTTTGCTGGCTTCTCTTTCTTTGCCTGCTGTTCTGTTGCCTTTTCCTCGCCTTTGGTCGCCTCCACCTTTTCTGCCGGTTCCCCCTCCTCCTTCTCTGTGTCCTCTTTTTTCACTTCTTCTGTTACTTCGGGCTCTTTCTTTATCTCAGATTCTTCCTTCTGCTCCTCTGGAGCGGGCTAATGGAGTTCACACGAGACATTCGCAAATGTGTCAAATACTCAGGATAGGGGGGGTGCAATGCAAAGAAAGTACAAACAGGACAGCACCGGAGATAACATTACACAATGGTAAACATCAAATATCCAGCTGATAATAGTTAATAGTGCTTTTGCTCAGAGCTGAGTATCACTTTTTTCCCCCCAAAAAACTAAGCTTTTAGCTGGAATCCTCAGTTACTTCTGCTGAACCAGCAACCACATGATAAAAAATTCATTGGAGAGAAAAAAAAGGGTTCTTGCACTATACTACAACAAGCCGCATGAATTTATAAAAACATTGTTGTTTTGCTTGCTTTTTATGTAGCCTGATTATACTATTGCATGGTTCCATTCATTAAATATCCAGCAAGTTTACCACACAAAGACAATGTACTTAATGTTATATCATCTGGATTGGAAGCAGTGACGACCTGGAATCAACCTGACATTGACATTGGCAACAGCAGCCATTAAGCACCTTTAAAAAAGTTCTGTTTTTTTCCCACCAGCTATTATCCTAATTTTTTTTATATATATGTATTCATGCACTTTTAAGATCCTTTTAGGTGAATTTCTTAGGCCGAATGCTTCTGTTCATCTCCCATCCCTACACCATCTCCTGACTCCAGTTTAACCGAACTTTCAGACACAAAAATGTCAATCCACCCTTCACCCAATAGTCACTGGTAACATTGGTTTTATCATTTGCATGTCTACAGACTCAGGTGCATAACTTCCTATTTACTGACTGTGCAGACTTGAAATACAGCATTCATGTGCAAATACTTCTCCAATATTCTGTAAATACACAGAATATATAGACCAAATGGAAACTAGGATGGTGTTGTGCAGCTTTTGTTTCCTACGATGTTAATGACCTACAACTCCTCTGCTACTGTTCCCACTAGACAACCTGCTGGTCCCCATCACCTACACGATGCACTCTCAGCATCTCTCCTTTCTTCAAAATGACACGGTCGTTTCCTACAGCAGTGAATAAATCAGCTAAGTAGCTGTTGTTATTATTAGTCAGAACTTTTGCTATGATTGATTTTTATTCATGTGTTCCATAAAAAGACAAGTCTGTGTCCATGGTGTGTAAAATCTGTGTAACTGGGTGGAAGTCCACAGCTGAGTGTAATCCAGCCAGCAGTCACTCACCTGTGTGTCCGTGCTGCTTACTGAGTGCTGATCAGGAGCCTGTTCGGTGTCTGGCTCAGTTTTAAGCTCCGGCTCCGGAGCAGCAATCGGTGCTTTCACCTGCTCAACTCCTGCTTTCACCTCCTTCTCCTCCTTCTTTCCTTTGTTCTTTCCTTTCTCTTTTTTCTTCCCCTTTTCCTCTCCTTTTTGCTGTTTTTCTTCAGTCTGTCCTTCCTCTTTGTCTTTTTCCTTGTTTTTCGCCTCTTCGTTCACCTTCTCCTCCTCTTTTGGTTTGTCCTCTTCTTTCTTCTTTTCCTTCTCTTCTTTTGCTTTCTCCTCCTCCTTTTTAGCCTTTTCTTCTTTTGTTTTCTCCTCTTCCTTCTTTTTAGCCTTCTCTTCTTTCACCTTTTCCTCCTCCTTCTTCTTGGCCTTTTCTTCTTCTTTCTTTTTTGTCTTTTCAGCCTCTCTTGCCTTCTCTTCTTCTTTCTTTTTCGCCTTCTCTGCCTCTCTGGCCTTTTCTTCTTCTCTCCTCTTTGCTTTCTCTTCCTCTCTCTTTCTTACCCTTTCTTCCTCCTCTGCTTTCCTTTTTGCCTTTTCCTCTTCCCTCTTCTTTACTTTTTCCTCCTTTTCTTTTTTCTTTGCCAACTTCTTATCAACTTTTTCTTCCTCTTTCTTTCCAGCTTCTGCTGCTTTCTCTTTAACCTCAGCAGCCTCCTTCTTTTCTTCTTCTTTTGTCTCGGCTTTAGCCTCCCCCTTTTCTACTGTCTGCTTTGCCTTCTCTTCCTCATTTTCCTCTTCTTTCTTTTCTGGCTTTTCTTCCTCTTTTTTTGTATCGTCCTTTTTCACTTTCTCCTCATTCTTTTCTTCGGCTTTTTTCTTTGCCTCTTTCTTTTTCTTTTTACTGCCCTTCTTCTCGACCTTTTCCTCCACCTTCTTCTTGTCTTCTATCTGCTCTGTTTTCTCTTCTTCTTTCTTTTTAACTTCTTTGACATCGGATTTCTCCTCCACTGCTTTAGTCTCCTTTTCTCCACTTTTCACCTCTTCCACCTTCTCTTCTTCTGCCTTGTCAGCTTTCTCCTCTATTTCGTCCCTGGCTTTCTCTGCCTCGAACCCCTCGCCCTCAGAGCACTGCGAGCGACGTTTCAGGAAAGAGGAGAAGAGGCGAGAGAGGCCTTTGCCAGCAGAGGTTCTTGTACGAGGCTTCAGCTGCTCCTCCTCAGGGGAGGTAGCTGCATCCACCCGCCCAGGTTCAGCAACCTGCTCCTGGGCCTTCTTGCTCGACTGCTCCCCCTCCTGCTCAGATGTTGCCGCTTCCTGCTTCTGCTTATTCTCTGGTTCAGGTTCAAGGGCTGCACTGCTGGTCTTCTGCTTGCCCTCAGTTTCTGCCTCACTCACAGCGCTTGCCTCTGTTGTCATGGTAGCCACTGGTAAGGAGAACAGAAAGAAGTCAGAGATGAAGAAAAGTCACAGTGCTGATCACAACCAATGGGAAAAGCTAACTATTCAGCACTTTTTACACATGAGGTGTGTAAACTTAATCGCTTCATCAGTTAAAACAATGACATTAAGTCATTCACACATTTTCTATTCATCCCTGTGAAAGTGATGGAAAGGTTAATCTTTATTGAGTCACAATTCCGGATTGTGTGTGAGCTGAGGCTTAAGCCTGTTACATACTCCACGAGAAGCGAGAACTTTTTTTCTTGTTCCCGAGGCTCCGAGAAGAAAATGACGTCATTTTGTTCTCGTGGACGTGTTTGAGGACAGTCCCTGACACATCGGGCTGGCAGAACTTTTTTCTTGAAGGGCTGCGAGAAGTATTGTGTGATTGGTCGGACATTGGAGGTGGGCGTGGTTAACATGGAGAAAGCATGAAGCGGAGTTGCTGCTTCCGTGTTTTTGCTGTTGCCGGCAAAACGGATTGTTTTGATAAAACAGCTGATCGAGGTGGTGAGAAAGTACGAACATTTCTACATGTGGCAATAAAACACTCTGACCCAGCCGCGTGCACGACCTGCCCTGCCACGGACGAAGCTGCTCGTTAAATATGAAACTAGAAACTCGGAGAGCGGAAACCTCCACCAAGCACAATGTTTAAGAATCCTTTTAAAACATTCCTGGATCCAAACGGTGATCCTGATCACCACCAAGATTTAATCAGTTCTTCATTTTTACATTTGCAACAATTCTTGAAATATTTATAAAATCCCTCCGTAACCTTTTAAGTTATCTTAAGCAAAAAGACGCCGTGGAAAACAACCTCCGCGGCGGAGGTAACAACCTGGTTCATTGCACATAAAGCAGACATCTGTCCCCCGTAGTGATCCCTCCCCGCTGCAGACGTGCTTCACGTGGAGTATGTATGGACTGCCGAACAAGACGTTTTTTTCTTGTTCTTGCAGCAACAAGAACTCAGTTCTTGCTTCTCGTGGAGTATGTAACAGGCTTTACCCCACCAATTAGCCGGTGATGGGCAATGTAACCCTGGACAGGTTGCCAGTCCATTGTAGAGATGCAATGCCAAGCGTGTGTACTCGTACTTGATATTAATAAAAGTGTACCACAACCGATACTCAATACCACACTAGTCAAGCTAGGGCAGATGTGTTTGATGACATGCTTCGGACCTGTTTTAAAAGAAATAAATGCCTTGAATGTTTGAATGTGACTTTTTTGTTACACTAGAGTTAGATCTTTGTTTCAAAACTACACATTTATAGCAGTATTTAGGTAAAATGTGCCAAATTGAAATAAAACTTGTTGAAATTGTTAGATCTGTAATGTTATATTTGTATTGGTGAGGTAACTTCACAAAGGATGGGTAATATATTACAACCTAATGAAATCTTACACAGTTGTAACAGCAATAATAACCATAGTCACATTAATGTTCACATAAACAGATGTGGTTTTGGCAAATATCGGTATCGGCAGACATTCAAATTTCAGATATCGGTATTGGATCTCCTTTTGGGTTTATTTTCACCTCAGCTACAGAGCAGTTGTTACCAACTTGAGACAAACATGACGATACGCCAGCTGAGGACACCTTCTCCACACTGCCACTGCTGTTTGAAACAAGTAAAACTGCAGCATGACACAAAACTATTATTTAAAAATTTCTTATAATGTCTTGTTATGCTATAAAATGTAATGTTTAGCAATAACAATAAGCAGCAGAGGGTGGAACCAAACCAATCAGCCAGAGGTAAGCAGGAGCATATGGAAAACCTGTCAGGGGCAATATTGCAACAATATTCCCCCAAATTCCCCCCAGTTGGAGCAGCTGCAAACATTGATCTATGGTTGGATAGAGAGCACAAACTTCAGTTGCAGCTCACTGGACTCAGGCTGTAAAACACCTTTAAGGAGGAGCATTTAAACAATATTGTTATTTATTTAGTATTGAAACAAACTGTTGGATTCCCCCAAACAGTTCATGATACATTGAAACAAATCCCCTCTACTGTGCATGTCTGCCTGCTAATGCGACAGCATTGGTTCATATTTGTGCACAGCTACAAAACATGTCATGAACATGCTCAGTCACCACGACATTAATGGAAAGCAGTGCATGTGTGATTTTTTTTTTAAACTGGATGGCTTACTTCTCATAATAAAAAATCATGTCTAGGCTTGATTATACTGACAGAAAAAAATAATTCAATTTTTTTTTATCACACACACACAACTGGACTAACAAAAAGAAAAATATATTTTAATGCTACAGACTCCAACTTATTATTTTCACTTTCACTTGCAATATAATCAAGAAAGATTTGTCATAAATAACCTTTATACAGTCATCTACATTGCTGTTTTAAGACATAATTCTCATAGTGGCATGACAAACTTCTATAAAGCAAACTACCACTCACAGATTATAATCCAGTTCAAGGCCAGCTCTCACACATACAAACACGTCATTTCATACACAAAAGCATTCCTTGTTGAAGAATGCTGACAGCCAATCACAGACTCATTAAATCTCAGTGAAACAAAGGAAGCATTCTGATCTGTTTTGACCCATTAGCACCACCTGGGTCATCCTCACCAAGCAAACCCGGCTCTTCATATCACACACATGCACCTGCACAAGTCATCTGACACACAGGAACCAGGCAGCATGATGATAAAAAGACAATCTGTTGGTAACATTCCTTGGTTTGCTAATGTGAATTTCCAGTTTCTATTATATTATATATAACTTTCCAGAAAATCTACACCAAATCAGACACACGGACCAAAATGTCTGAAGCAAATTTATTTTGTGAAATTAGTTATTTAAATGTGCAATATGATCAAATGTTGTGTTTTTCTTATTTTTAATCATGTTGTGATTAAAGACATATTCTACAAATATGAAGGCTGCAGCTAATTTAAAATACTTGACTAATTTGCTATCAAACAGTAAAGTGATTTACAGCTCAGAACCTTAAGACAGAATGCATAACATTTAGATTTATTAATTTGGCAGATATGGGACGTTGAAAATTCTCCACTCGGCTGATTAGGTAGGTGTTATGCAAGTGAAATTTCAGTTACAGCGCCTCAAAACCAAATCCATTCTCTACAGATATGCATCATGTCCAACCTTGTCTAATCGGTAAGTAATGTGGCTGCGTTTGTCTCTTCCATATGTAGTTCAAGTCCCACCCCAGTCTGTGATGGGGGAGGGAGGAAAAATGCCAGACAAGCAGACAGGCCAATCTTCCAGATGTACAGGGCTGTCCCAAAGGGTGCATCCAGGATCTCTATACCATACACTTCCCACTGGCACTACAGGACAGCAGGAGAGGAGGAGGGGGTACGCAAATAGGCCAAATCCTCTTTAGCCCTCCCATTGTTTGTGTCCAGTGACCAATAACTGTGCAGCACTCTATTACTAATCCTGCCTACCCTTCCCCCCCACAAGACCCCCCCAATAGGTCTATTCCCTAGGTCACCACATACACACAAATGCACACACCTTTATGCATCGATGCTCACAGCCTCCTCTGGGTGTTTTAATGCTCCGTCATCTCAGTTCTGATTGTCAGGGAACAGACATGCTCCTAATGGACCAGCTGAGCTTGTGTCTGCTGCCTCCTCCATTTTGCGTTGCCCATCTAACATCTCTGCTAACAGCCAGCTGAGCAGGGCGAACACGCATGGTGGCAAGCTGAGGAGGTCGCAGCCACATCAAAACATGTCTCGACATGCCAATCTATCTCTCTTAACATGACAGATATTTCCTCTAACTTTAGTATTGTTGAGGCAATTACATGAAATATTTCGGTGCTGTTAGGGAAAAAAAAATGTCCTGCTCTAAATACCACACAATTAGCACCGGTAATGAGCTAAATTATGGATGAAGTAGGCCACCCTCTAGGAGGAGGGAACTCACGAGGATCAGGTGCAAACACTGGAAGAGGAATTCAATGTGGGTTTTGTTTGTGGTTTCTAGTGCTTTTAATCAAATTTAATATTCCCGTAAGAGGATAACTTGGTATGCGACAAGATGTGATTTAATTCTATCAATCTGTTCACATATATTACTCACATTACAGGGGGAAAATAAGTAGAAGAATGTCTAATGACAATTCCTTCATTATCCATGCATCCTGTTTTTTAAAATGGCCTTGATACAAATGTCTGGAGTTTTTTTTTGCCAGTGATGCTGCAGTGCTGCTGCTGTACATCTGTGCATGGAACAAAATCAAAGGAGAGGGCTGAATGAAGAAGAGCCTGGAGAGAGGAGGAGGAGGTACAGTATATAAATAGCAACATGCACGCAAGATTCAGGGACTCATTAGTTGGCCTTTACAGACCAGCTCATTTCTATTTTGGTTCACAGTTTACTGCACACAGTGCACTTGTGCACATGTGCACACGTGTGCACACTCGCAAATGCTCACATGACGACATTTGGCCTTTTTAGGAAAATTCAAAAAATGAAAAAAGTAGAGACAGATTTTTATTTGCTTGGCATGCATACGCTGACCTGCATCAAAGACTGGAAAAATAAGGTCTATCTAAGGTGTTATGAACACTAGAACATAAAGAATGCATGTTTCCTGGCCACTGAGAGTAGGATTAAGGAATTATCAGGAGTTTAGAGTTAATCATCCCCCAAGTGACCAACTGAGATTATCTCTATCTACCTACCTGCCTGCAGTATCTAGCTCACTGTCTCCCTCCACTATGATTGTCCGTGTGTATGGGTGTGTGTGCATCTGTTTGTGTGTCTGTGTGTGTGGTTGGTAAAGAAAGCCTGGCGGTGGTGATCCGCTGTGCTGATTCATGGTTTTATGCGGAGCCCCGCCTACCTGACTGAAAATCAACAGAAATGAAATGAAAGCGGATATATCTGCCCCGCGGCCACACACAGAGGCTACTATTACTCTTCTAAGTAAACACAGACACAAACACACATGTCACACACACGCGCGAACACGTGCGCAGTTCAAACTGTGTGTATGTTCGGTCAACACACTAACCTGCCCAGCAACATGGTGATTACACAGAATTACTTGTGTTTAAGGGACGGACAAAAGCTCTAACACTACATACATCTTGCAGGAACACACCTTTAGTTCTCTCGGTAAGCCAATCCCAAACTCAGTTCTAAACTAATCAATATGCACAGATGGTCTGTAGGCCTGATGCTGTAACATGAGGTGATATGGGAAAAGAATGAAGTGCCATGATTGATTTACTGTGGCTGCCCTGAAAGCAATTCTGAATCCATTTCAAGCATCACTTCAGCCAAAAAAGCTCATTGAAGGAACTGTTTGTCTGCTCATTACAGCTCAAGGCGATGTTACGCTGCAAATATGAGATCGGTGTGGAAAGCTTTCAGAGTTTAAGTACTTTAAATGTTAATATGATGCATATTAAGTTTTCTATAAAATAATGCTAGAATTCTATTTTACAATTATCCGTGAAAAGATTATGAAAAATCTGACTGTCATTTGGTATTAAAGCTGTTTTAATCCACATTTTCCTTCATAAAAAAAAAAACCAAGCAGAAGCCTTTGAAGCATGTGTGCCGTCACCCATTTAGTTATGTTCACACAACAGAGTAGTAGTCTAACTGTACGGATGCATCATTACTCCCAAAAGAGGATTATGCCAGCAAGCTCCTCTGGGACCTCAATGACCTCACTCTTTACACAGCAGAGCCAAAAACATCCTTCGACATCCCTTCAGTAGCTCAGTGTCTTCAATAAACAACTGGCTCAGCTGTAAAGGGTGGAGGAGACCCCTGAGCGCCTAAATCTCATCTCTGTAATTGTTTTAACCATTGTGTTTACTTCTGTGGCTCGTGCAAGCACTTTCCAGTTCTGCTGCATTAAAGCTGCCTCGGTCTCTTCTCCCTCATCCTCCCTACGTCATATCTGCAGCTCTTCACGAAAGATTATCTGACTATATATATTCAGCAGTATCATCAATGGAGATGAGGCTTATTGGATGAGTTTCTCTGGAGTGTGTGCATGCAGGACAAAACACATTCGCATATGCCCCTTCAGTGAAGATGTGTATTTTTAACCTATAGAAACCCTCAGGGGGGTAAAGCAAAAGATGTCAAGCAGAAAATCAAATGCAAAAGCGGAGCTGCATGGGGAGGGGGACAACAACATTGAATGGGTTATCTGAGCTTCCATATTCTTAGAAGTGGCTGTGATACATCTCACAAAAGGGGACCATAAACATCTGAGCATGAAGAGACACAGGTGCATCATCAGCAACATGAACTTTTTTGAAACAAATGAAAGTCCGTCAGGATTCTCACTCTTCTAAAATGTGATTGATGTTAAAACATCAGGTTTAAAAGCTTGAAAGGAGAAAACTGGCTATATAAACTTGCAAAGTGAAGGCTTTTAGTATTTTTCCTGGTGTGTCTATTCTCTTCTCACTCTCTCTCTATTTTAAACACAAAAAAAACCGAATAATCCATGTAGAAAAAAAAAAAACACATAGCTGCCTCCGCAAGTTGGGACTACTTTTCCATGCAATAACATGCTTCAAGTCTCATATTGGGTTTTTTTCCCAACTACAAACACGATAATATAAAGGATAAAAATTTAAAACAGCTAGGGGGGGGGAAAGGGTGCTGTGATAACAGAGGCTAAAACACCTTATATCTTCAACCTTTTTTTCTATATTTAGCAGCAAAACCGTTGGGGGCTGTGTCGGACCAGCGTGCCAGGGTATTTAAACAATTCGTGTATGAAAATGGCGCCGAATGCTCAACAAAACAAACACTGACTCGCCTCCGCCGCCCCGCAAGGATACATCTTTAAATTCGGCTTACCTACTCTAGGTTTAGCATCAGGGGGGAAGAAAACAGCGCAAAAATCCGTCAAAAATTGCGATATTCCGCACGTTCAGATGAGATACAATGTTTCCAAGCGGCACATGCTTTGTTGAGCTGAAGGTGTCCGATGCTCGTAAAGGGGTGGAGTCTGGCGGTGAGGCTGGAGTTGCAGCCGAGCAGCGTGTCTCACATGGAGGGATGGAGGCCATACACAACTTTTAGGCCATTCTGATACGAACTGCTTTAGGCAGCGCCGGATTAAAAGTGCAGAGGCCCCTGGGCCCAGAGTGTTCCAGGGGGCCCGTTCCACACAATAACATTGTAAAAACTGTGAATGACATTTCTAACATCTCTTAACCAGTGGTACCAGCAGAAATACACTCAACGCTGTGGTGTAACTATCTGGCTATTATATACATTTTTGTTTAATTTCCAAACTGCTGGTGTATATCCTACATGGGCCCCCATTGGGTGTGGGCCCCTGGGCCCGTGTCCATAATGCCCACTAGATAATCCGGCGTTGGCTTTAGGTGTATATCATCCTGTGTTAATCAGGAATGCAGGTGTAAGTTTAACATGTATATAAAAATGTGAAGCTATATTAAGCCTGAAAAACGGCGGATGCTCCTAAAATTCCTCAACTGATCTTATTTTTTCTCTTGCAGCTCATCAGTTTATTTTTTAATAAAGCACCCTGAGTAGCTCTACAAAAGTCTCAAAGAGCATGGCTGGCTGGAGAGCAATCATTAACAGAGTGCAATGTCCAGAAACAGGAGGGAAGCACAAAGAGAGACAGTGATACTCCTTTCTCTGAGCCTTTTAGGCCCCATTGGGTCCTTTACCCAATTAGTCGGATACTGAAAGATATGCAGCCTGGCATTAATGAGTAAAGAAAAAGGAAAATGTGATGCCAAACATGCTCAAATAAGAAAAAACAAACATATGTGTCTGATCATGTGCACACACATACACACTAGCTGTCTTTATGAAGCCCGGCATGGTCCCCACCCATCTGCCTGACCCCATTAGGGACATAAGGCTTATAGGCAAAGGGAGGTGAGGGGGGGGGGGGGGGGGGGGGGGGGGGGGCGGTTGGAGTAAAGGGGTTCATTATTCTCTTTACAACACAGGATAAGGCACCATCATGTGGCATGTCAGCCAGTGCCAGGTCATTACTAAGCTATTCACTTGCTATTCATTTAGGAGGAAATCTTACCAGTTTCAGTTATTCCATATTATCCAAAGACTTTGAAGGCAATAAACTCCAAAGTTAGAGAAGCCAAATTGCATGTAGAAAGACAATATGACTCAGCTGTGTTGTATCCACTTGCTTAGACTTTGATCAAAGTGACCTCAGCTGCAGTGGAGCAGCACACTAACCGGTGGTGTTAAACATTTACTAAAGCATTAACAGGAGGGAAGATACACACAAAACGTAAAATACAGACTTTATATGTAGATTATTAATGCAGAATGTCGCTTTCATTTTGCTTCATCTTTTGTTTGTAGGTAATATAAGGAGGAGGCATTTAGTTGCTTAGAAACCCCTGCCCAACCCTGTGCCTACTGCAAGGAGCAGGTGTTAAGCTGGGCCCAGGAGAGGGTAGAGAGAGACAGAGCACAGAGGGGAGGAGAAGAAGCAGCACTTACAGACCCACAGTCCCTTGAGACAGTGACAACGTGGAACCCACAGACACTGAGACGACACATTCCTCGCCCTCACAAAGTAGACACACCCAAAACACTGACGCAAATTTGCTCCTTCCCCTGCCACCCTTTCTCATTTGTTTAAAAGGCAAACACACATATGATGCTGCAGTGCATTACTCCAGCTGAGTGCTCGGGGGTTATGTTTGTTTGGAACATCTTTATCCCTCTCTGGCATCATCACTATGTGATTACATAACATCCCCATCACACCACTTCCACCCAGTTCATCGCTTTCACATTTTGAGACCGACACGCTGCGTTGCCGCTCCTCTGAACCTTATGTGAAACAACACGTGCAGCTTTAAATATGAAACTGGATTGCATGTGTGACAGAGGGATGGTTGTAGAGGTTTATTTGTGCTGAGCTCTCAGGAGCACTAACGGGATGGATGGTAACTGTGCATCAATATTCATAGTGCACCATTATGTTATGAAGAATTAATGAACCAGGAGTGGGCCATGTTTCCACTCTTTTCTGCAAGCAGACACGGTGCCCCTTGTTTTTATCCTAAGTTTGAAATCTCTCACTCCTTAAAGGATTTAAATTACATGTATACAACCAGTGCATTACTATTTAACATTTAAATTGTGGTAAACCTTACTAAAGAAAGAAGGACAAGGGACACATTTTGTGCAGCAAATAATACTGCTGTCTGTATCCACCGATGTTGTAAAACTGAGTCCAGCTGGAGTAAAAATACTTCTACATGCCTGGATGTCATCTGAGATTTAACATGCTCTTTCAGGTACACAATGGCATGCCTTGAGGCTCACAGTGCAATAAACAAATTGTGGCAGACATTGTAGGCCAACTAAGTCCATGCTGCATTGTGTTTGATCATCGGACGTGCCTGTAAATGACAGGTTGTCTTGGTTTACACTGCCACCTGGTGGAGAGAGTAAGTACAGCATGCAGGCAAACTTTCATCATTTGTGCTGATGTTGTGTGTTGTGGACTGGTAACCAAGATGCCTTAAACATCCACTTTTTTATTTTCCACATCAAAATAAAACTGTCTCCTCTTCACTCTACAACTTTTCAATTTATTGCACAGTTGTGTAAATGTGTATGATGAGTCTCGTTATGTCAAAACTGCACAAAGATCAAATTCCAAGTTCATAAAATAGTTTCAGTATTGATTATATGTTGTGAAAGGAAACCCCTATTAATTTTACTCTGCTTTATCGCATAAGGGTTATGGACGCATCAGCATGTGTTCATGACAGATAATGAAGTGTTTGCGTTTGAGGCCTCAGGGAGACACAGTCCTCCCACCCCTCCCAGAATGACTTTGCTGCGGGGACCAGCTGTCCAACAACAACCGTGCTGTCATTTTAGCAGAAAGCTCTGACTATTTATCATTTTTATTATGATTTTTTTTCTCCTTGTGTCGTTGCTCATATCTTGTTCAGATCAACCATAAATATTCAAATGAACTGTCAAGGTTGGAAATTAAAGGCTTTTTTCCCTGCGGCGTTCAAACATGACTGAGGTACCTCAAACAGAAATAAGATAAAACATTTAATCATCTGCCTAAAGATCAATGAGCCTTTCATTCAGGTTTAAGAAAAAACACATTTCATGCAAATTAAATCTTGTTTAATACTCACATTATTTTCATGTAGAGGACGATTGCACAACACATGGGCAGCCCCAGATGGTGACACAGGGTCAAAAAGCAGGACAGAAAAACAGTGTTAGTTCAGAATACATATTAATCTGTTTGCCAGAAGGCATTATGTAAGGTTCATGCAATTAAAAGAATGCAGAACTGGGACATATTTTAAGTAATAGTCATACATATTGATAAGCATATTAAATAAACAGAGTAACAAAAACATAGTCTACGATAAATGTAGACTAATGACCACATAATTCTTATTGAACTCCTGCTCTATGTTCGACTGGAACTCTGGTTTGTGGTGCATTTAAGGTGCTGGTGTTAACTTAACAAGAATCCTTTAGGCATCTCAGGTCTTTAGCTTCTTCTTGTTTTACTCTGTAATGAAAAAGCTGCAGTAGGTTAAGCACCCTGCCTCTTTATTTTCTATATTGGCTGGCACCACAAATATCTGTGACCTCGTCGGGTTTGACATAATCCTCCTAAATACGTTGCAGTGAACTCCACACGAACTGCTGCTGTGTAGGAAAGGGAAGAAAATAAATATATTGTTTAAGAAAAGGTGTGCTGTAATAACACCAGCCGCGGTGTCTTGAGAAAACGAGTCATACCTGAAATGACAGATGACTCCTGTGGGTATGTATTCCAACTTCAGGTCGATGCCGTAATTTCGCTGTTTGCCTTCAGGTGAAGTTGGAAACTATCGACCAGGTTTCCACAGAGAGGCGGTGACGCAGCTACAATGACGAAGCACTGTAAGTAGTGATGGGTGGAGATCAGGGGTGGCAGCTTTGCTCAAAAGCCAATTCGTGGATCTCTGGTTAGTTTAAAAAGAGAAATTATATAGGCTACGCTATAGAACACGATTTTAACACAAACATAACTCATAAACGCGACAAGGCATTTTGGGTTTCCTTCCACATGGTTGATTCTGATCCTACAGGGATGAGCTGCTGTGTTTCACCATCAGAGGAATGGGATTAAATATTTAAGTTTGGTCCAGCTATTAGTTTTATGTGAACAAACTAGTGTATTTCATTTACCAATGTTTCTTGTGGATTCCACACGGGGGCGCTGTTGTACATGCATGTGTAGTGGAGGTAAGCTGTTCATTTTTTGGGACTTTAGAATCAGCAATAAAAAGAAATTGAAAATACATATTCAAAATTTGTAAGACTGACGTAAATATGAAGCAAGGGTTGGTAAAATCTTTGTTTATGATTAATAAGCCAGAAGAGCCAAGTGAAGGAGACTGGTTGGCAATCACTGCACTATCGAGTCATGTCTGAACTCGTGAAGGTTTCCAGGTTTTGCTACAGTTTTTCTGTGTTGATTAAAATTGTTTTTGGTGCCAAAAAAAAGGGGAAACTTTGGCCAGTGGATCAAACCCAATGATACAAAGTAACAGCATGCTGAGCTGTGGTAGGGTTACATGTGGTCAGCCAGTGGTTCAGTAACACTCACTAAGTTTGGTCTGGGTGTGTGGATTTTAGACTTGGTACTGTTTTGCATAATTGGACTATTTACCTAACACTACACAAGATTCAGGACTGGGTCAGACCGAGAACACTGTTTACCAGTTTTAAAGCGACTGGACGAATGAAAATCATAGCATCATTTTTGTTGCATCATTTTACAATGACCATATTAAAGTATCTTAT